>NW_017189516.1:20293216-20412273 GCF_001704415.2 Capra hircus
AATAAACTGTGGAAAATTCTGAGAATGATGGGAATACCAGACCACCTGACCTACCTCTTGAGAAATCTGTATGCAGGTCAGGAAGCAACAGTTAGAACTGGACATGGAACAACAGGCTTTCCAAATAGGAAAAGGAGTGTGTCAAGGCTGTATATTATCATCCTGCTTATTTAACTCATATGCAGAGCACATCATGAGAAACGCTGGGCTGGAAGAAACAAGCTGGGATCAAGATTGCGGGAGAAATATCAATAACTCAGATACGCAGATGACACACCCTTATGGCAGGAAGTGAAGAGGAAGAGGAGAGGAAAAGTTGGCAGAAAGGTGAAAAAGAAGAGTGGGCATCCAGGTCCCATCACTTCATGGGAAATAGACGGGGAAACAGTGGAAACAGTGTTAGACTTTATTTTGGGGGGCTCCAAAATCACTGCAGATGGTGATTGCAGCAATGAAATTAAAAGACGCTTACTCCTTGGAAGCAAAGTTATGATCAACCTAGATAGCATATTCAAAAGCAGAGCCATTACTTTGCCGACTAAGGTCCATCTAGTCAAGGCTATGGGTTTTTCCTGTGGTCATGTATGGATGTGAGAGTTGGACTGTGAAGAAGGCTGAGCGCCGAAGAATTGATGCTTTTGAACTGTGGTGTTGGAGGAGACTCTTGAGAGTCCCTTGGACTGCAAGGAGATCCAACCAGTCCATTCTGAAGGAGATCAGCCCTGGGATTTCTTTGGAAGGAATGATGCTGAAGCTGAAACTCCAGTACTTAGGCCACCTCATGAGAAGAGTTGACTCATTGGAAAAAACTCTGATGCTGGGAGGGATTGTGGGCAGGAGGAGAAGGGACGACAGAGGATGAGATGGCTGGATGGCATCATGGACTCGATGGACGTGAGTCTGGTGAACTCCGGGAGATGGTGATGGACAGGGAGGCCTGGTGTGCTGCAATTCATGGGGTCGCAAAGAGTTGACACGACTGAGCGACTGAACTGAACTGAACTGAATTGTGGGTTTTTCATATATAGCTTTTATTATGTTGAGGTATGTTCCTTCTATTCTTGCTTTCTGTAGAGTTTTTATCATAAATGGATGTTGAATTTTGTCAAAGGCTTTCTCTGCATCTATTGAGATAATCATATGCCTTTTTATTTTTCAATTTGTTAATATGGTGAATTACATTGATTGATTTGGGGATATTGAAGTATCCTTGCATCCCTGGAATAAAGCCCACTTGTTCATGGTGTATGATCTTTTTAATGTGTTGTTGGATTCTGATTGCTAGAATTTTGTTAAGGATTTTTGCATCTTATGTCCATCAGTGATATTGGCCTGTAGTTTTCTTTTTTTGTAGCATCTTTGTCAGGTTTTGGTATTAGGGTAATGGTGGCCTCATAGAATGAGTTTGGAAGTTGACCTTCCTCTGTAATTTTCTGGAAGAGTTTGAGTAGGATAGGTGTTAGGTCTTCTAAATTTTTGGTAGAATTCAGCTGTGAAGCCGTCTGGACCTGGGCTTTTGTTTGCTGGAAGATTTCTGATTATAGTTTCAATTTCCATGCTTGTGATGGGTCTGTTAAGATTTTCCATTTCTTCCTGGTTCAGTTTTGGAAAATTGTACTTTTCTAAGAATTTTGTCCATTTCTTCCACGTTGTCTGTTTTATTGGCATATAATTGCTGATAGTAGTCTCTTATGATCCTTTGTATTTCTGTGTTGTCTGTTGTGATCTCTCCATTTTCATTTCTAATTTTATTGATTGGATTTTTCTCCCTTTGTTTCTTGATGAGTCTGGCTAATTGTCAATTTTATTTATCCTTTCAAAGAGCCAGCTTTTGGCTTTGTTGATTTTTGCTATGGTCTCTTTTTTTTTTTCTTTTGCATTTATTTCTGCCCTAATTTTTAAGATTTCTTTCCTTCTACTAACCCTGGGGTTCTCCATTTCTTCCTTTTCTAGTTGCTTTAGGTGTAGAGTTAGGTTATTTAGTTGACTTTTTTTGTTGTTTCTTGCGGTATGCCTGTATTGCTATGAACTTTCTCTTAGCACTGCTTTTATAGTGTCCACAGGTTTTGGGTTGTTGTGTTTTCAGTTTCATTTGTTTCTATGCATATTTTTATTTCTTTTCGATTTCTTCTGTGATTTGGTTGGTTATTCAGAAGCGTATTGTTCAGCCTCCATATGTTGGAATTTTTAATAGTTTTTCTCCGGTAATTGAGATCTAATCTTAATGCATTATAGGCAGAAAAGATGCTTGGAATGATTTCATTTTTATTTGAATTTATCAAGGCTACATTTTTTGAATTTACCAAGGCTAGATTCCCATGGGAGGTCCAGAGTGAATGCCAGATCCACAGAAGAAGCCCCCGGGACTAGTCCTCTCTATCAGAGAACCTACTCTGGGCTACTGAATGTTGGAGATAGGAGTTTTCCCTTCACTGTGCCTATGACAACTCCCTTACATCCCTCTAATCACCTCTGTCATTTTCCAGAGTCCTTCTCCTGGTGACAGCTGCTACAATTCCTCTCTCTCCCAAATTCACACCTTCTCCTCTCCTTCCACCAGGCCTCCCCTCCCCACTCATGGGCCTCTTTAGCCCCTCCCTCAGCCCTACTCACAGGGCCTCACCCCATTTGTGTCCTCTCACCCAGCACCCCACGCTACCTCAGAAGATCCCCTCAAGACCTGCCTGCTCCCTGCATTCTGCAGACACCTGTCTCCCGCCCACACGCAGGGTCTGTCATAAAGTCCCTGTGAGGGCTGAACTGAAAAATCTGTTCAGGATCCAGAGAAAATCTGGACCCAGACCAGCAGTCCAGGGCAGTTCCTGTGGGGCTGGAAGGAGAAGGAGAGGGTCTCTGAGAGGAGGATCTGTTCTCAGAGTCCTGCAGGGGTGAAAGGGTTTTCTTCATGGGTCCTAGTGAGGATGAAGTGAAATGGCACCTTATACGTGCTTATGCATACATGCCAAGTGTGTGCCAAGTCGCTTGAGTCTTGTCCGTCAGGCTTTTCTATCCATGGCATTCTCCAGGCAAAAATACAGGAATGGGTTGCCATTTCCTCCTCCAAGGGATCGTCCCAATCCAGGGATCAACCCCCCATTTCCTTCATCTCTTGCATTGGCAGGTGATTTCCTTACCACTGAGCTGCCTCGGTAGCCCCCAAATTTGTTGAGAGTTAATCTAATACTGTGTTCTCACTGCACACACACACACACACACACACACACACACACACACACAGTCTAACATAAAACAAAAGGGACAAAGGGAAATTTTAAGAGGTGTTGGATATATCTATTTGTGGTGATGATATTATCATTGTATGCATATGTCCAAACTCATCAAATTGTACACATTAAATATATACAATTTATTGTATATCAATTGTACTTCAATAAATGTGTTTAAAAAAGAGGAACAGAAAAATGTTATCCAAAAATTGATACTTACATAAAATGAGAAAATTTCTTGAAAAACTACTGAGCGCAAACTTCACTCAAAAAGTAATAAAGATGAATATCTTTATATATCTATTAAGTAAGTTAATGTGTGTGCATGCTAAGTCACTTTCATCGTGTCTGACTCTTTGCAATCCTATAGATCACAGTTGGCCAGGCTCTTCTGTCCATGGGATTCTCCAGGTAAGAATACTGGAGTGGGTTGCCAGGGCCTCCTCCAGGGGATCTTCCTGACTCAGGGATTGAACCAGACTCTCTCATGCATTGTCAGGCAGGTTCTTCACCTCTTGTGCCACAAGACAAGTCCCAAGGAATTTAATTCCTTTGCCTCATTTTATGAGGTCACTGTTACCTGATAACATACAGCCTTTTCGTACTCCTTTCCCAATTTGGCTTAGACGGTAAAGCATCTGTCTACAATGAGAGAGACCCAGGTTTGATCCCTGGGTCAAGAAGATCCCTTGGAGAAGGAAATGGCAATCCACTCCAGTACTATTGCCTGGAAAATCCCATGGACAGAGGAGCTTGGTAGGTTACAGTCCATGGGGTTGCAAAGAGTCGGACATGACTGAGCGACTTCACTTCACTTCACTTCCCAATTTTAAAGCAATCACCTCTTCCATCTCTGGTTCTAACTTGCTTCTTGACCTGAATACAGGTTTCTCAGGAGACAGGTCAGGTAGTCTGGTACTCCCCTCTGTTTAAGAATTTTCTACAGTTTGTTGTGATCCATGCAGTCAGAGGTCTTAGCTTAGTCAATGAAGCAGAAATAGATATTTTTCTGGAATTCCCTTGCTTTCCCCAAGATCTAACAGAGGTTGGCAATTTGATCTTTGGTTCCTCTGCCTCTTCAAAACCTAATTTGTACATCTGGAAGTTCTTGGTTCACATACAGTTGAAGCCTATCCTGAAGGAGTTTACTCACCAGGAAGCTTCAGAAATTGGGGGCAAACTAAGTGGAGAAACTTAGGAAATTGGAGGATGTGAAGGAAGCCTGATAAGAGAGACAAGAAAAGAAAGATCTACTTTCAGTGTTGCTGGCAAGATGGGCAGGGGCTAGACCATGCCTTCAAGTCCTTGCGTAGGAGAGTAGCCTTTATCTAGAAAGTCATAGACAGATCTGCAACTGTAAGAGAGAGAGGGAGAGGGCAGGAAGTGGGAGACACACACCCTGAGTGGATGTGTTAGAAGGGGTTGATAATTAAATGGAGGGAGGCTTTGGATTAGAGCAGATGTGGTGGAGGTGGGAAAAAGTAAATGCATTAGACGTTTACAAAGTAAAATGGACAGGACTCAGCAAGAATTTGGACTTGAGATGAGGGAGAGGGAATTGTAAACATGGTTAGGACCAAGTTTCTGTGTCCTGTCATAAGGGTACAAAGGTGTCATGGGGAATCCTGGAAGTTGGCCAGGTCTGGGAAGAATTCCAAAATACGATTTTTATGTTTTTGAGTTCATGGTCTAGATAGATACAATAACCAATATTTACACACTTAAAAATTCCTTTTCCTTTAAGAAAAAGTATTGAGGTATACTAATATACATTAAAAGCCAACACTTTCAAGCATTACTGTTTGTAGAGTTTTTACAAATGTATACCGTGGTATAAATGCTACCACAATAAAAATGTAGAAAAATTCCAATTGTTTAAAAATGCACCCTTGGGGTATTTGCCCATCAGACTCTTTCCTCCACTCCTATACCCTGGCAACCACAGATATATCTGCAAATAGTTGTGCCTTTTCCAGAAATCCACTGACATGAAATCATATAATATGTAGCTTTCTGTGTCTGGTTTCTCTCTTTTGCACAGCTGAGACGCATCCTTGCCCTTTTTTTTATTATCATATAGTATTCCTTTATGTGGGTATACTCTTTTGTTTTACTTTCATTTGTATACCAGTTGTGGAATAGTTGGGTTGTGTCTAGATTTGCCTATTAGGAAAACGTGTGGAATATCTGAGTATAGGTCACTGTGTGAGCATGTTTTCATTTCTCTTGGGTAAAACTGTCTAGGAGTAGAATTGCTGGGTCATAAACTTCATTTTGGGGGGCTCCAAAATCACTGCAGATGGTGACTGCAGCCATGAAATTAAAAGACACTTGCACCTTGGAAGCAAAGCTATGACCAATCTAGACAGTTTATTAAAAAGCAGAGCCATTACTTTGCCAACAAAGGTCCATCTAGTTAAAGGTATGGTTTTTCCAGTAGTCATGTATAGATGTGAGAGTTGGACTATAAAGAAAGCTGAGCACCAAAGAATTGATGCTTTTGGACTGTGGTGTTGGAGAAGACTCTTGAGAGTCCCTTGGACTGCAAGGAGATCCAGTCCATCCTAAAGGAAATCGGTCCTGAATATTCATTGGAAGGACTGATGCTGGAGCTGAAACTCCAATACTTTGTCCACCTGATGCAAAGAACTGACTGATTTGAAAAGACCCTGATGCTGGGAAAGATTGAAGGCAGGAGGAGAAGGGGACAACAGAGGATGAGATGGTTGGATGGCATCACTGACTCAATGGACATGAGTTTGAGTAAACTCCAGGAGTTGGTGATAGATAGGGAGGCCTGGCATGCTGCAGACCATGGGTTCCCAAAGAGTAGGACACAACTGAGCAACTGAACTGAACTGATAAGGCTTCCCAGGTGGGGCTAATAGTAAAGAACCCCCATGCCAAAGCAGGAGATTCAGGTAGGATCCCTGGGTCTGAAAGATCCCCTTGATTAGGAGATAGCAACCCAGTCAGGTACTCTCATCTGGAAAATTCCATAGAGAGGAGTCCATGGGGCCATAAAGAGTTGGATACAACTGAGCAACAGAACACACGCTCACAGACACACAGACACACACACACACAGACGGTAATTTATGTATCTTAGAATCTATACTGTGTCCTCTGAAGACAACATACAGTTGGAGCTTGTTTTTATTTTTATTTTTATTTAGTTTATTTATTTTTTTATTTTTTATTTTTTAAATTTTAAAATCTTTAATTCTTACAACTTAAACTGGTCTCCCAATGTCTGCCTTTTGGTTGTATTATCTATTCACATTTAAAGTTGATGCAGGCTTAACACCTGCCAATATATTTTTCTGTCTCATGTCATTTTGTTCTATGGTCCTCCTTTCACTGCTTTCTTTTGCATTAAATGGGTATTATCTAATGTAGCATTTTAAATTCTTTACTGATTTTTAAACTATTTTTAAGTTATTTCCTTAGATATAAGCTACCATAAACACCTTCAGTTCAGTTCAGTCACTCAGTCATTTCTGACTATTTGAGACCCCATGGACCCATCACCAGCTCCCAGAGCTTGCTCAAACTCACGTCCTTTGAGTCGGTGATACCATCCAACCATCTTATCCTCTATCGTCCCCTTCTCCTCCTGCCTTCAATCTTTCCCAGCCTCAGGGTCTTTTCCAAGGAGTCAGTTCTTCAAATCAGGTGGCCAAAGTATTGCAGCTCCAGTTTCAGCATCAGTCCTTCCAATGAATATTCAGGACTGATTTCCTTTAGGATTGACAGTTTTGATTCCTTGCAGGCCCAGGGACTCTCAAGAGTCTTCTTCAACACCACACTTCAGAAGAATCAATTCTTCGGTGCTCAGCTTTTTTTATGGTCCAACTCTCATATCCATACTTGACTACTGGAAAAATCATAGCTTTGACTAGATGGCCCTTTGTTGACAAAGTAATATCTCTGCTTTTTCATATGCTGTTTAGGTTTATCATAGCTTTTCTTTCAAGGAGCAAGCATCTTTTAATTTCAGGGATGTAGCCACCATCTGCAGTGATTTTGGAGCCCAAGAAAATAAAGTCTGTCACTGTTTCGGTTGTTTCCCTATCTAATTGACATGAAGTGATGGGACTGGATGCCATGATTTACTATTTGAATGCTGAGTTTTAAACTAGCTTTTTCACTCTCCTCTTTTACCTGCGTGGAGAGGCTCTTTAGATCCTCTTCACTTTCTGCCATAAGGGTGGTGTCATCTGTATATCTGAGGTTACTGATATTTCTAAAAGCAATCTTGATTCCAGACTGAGCTTCATCCAGGCTGGAATTTTGCATGATGTACTCTGCATATAAGTTAAATAAGCAGGGTGATGATATACAGCCTTGATGCACTCCTCTCCAAATTTTGAACCAGTCTATAGTTCCATGTCTGGTTCTAAGTGATGCTTCTTGACCTGCATACAGCTCTCAGGAGGCAGATAAGGTGATCTGGTAGTCCCATCTCTTTAAAAATTTCCCAGTTTGCTGTGATCCACACAGTCAAAGGCTTTAGCATAGTCAGTGAAGCAGATGTTTTTCTGGAATTCCCTTGCTTTTTCTATGATCCAACAGATGTTGGCAATTTGATCTCTGGATCCTCTGCCTTTTCCAAATCCATGGGGTACATCTGGTACTTCTCCATCCACATACTGTTGAATCCTAGCTTGATGGATTTTGAGAATGACCTTGCTAGCCTCTGAAATGCAGTGTCAACCAAAAAATGACCAGCAATCTGTTCTCAGTATATATCTGTGGACCAAATGAAAAAGTACCTAATTCGTTCCAGGTGCTTTACTTTATACTGGTATAATGGATGAATCGTTTTCTGTGGAGAACCCCTTTTCATTTAGCATCTTATTGTAATAATTATGCTATTACACATTTTAAAAAGTTTCACAGGCTATTTTACCCTCATTTGGGCTTTCCTGGTGGCTCAAATGGTAAAGAACCTGCCTGTATTGTAGGAGACCTAGGTGCAATCCCTGTGAGACCTGGGGTCAATCCCAGGGTTGGGAATATCCCCTGGAGAAAGGAATGGCAACCCACTCCAATATTCTTTTTTTTTCTTTGTTTTTAATTTAAATTTATTTATTTTAATTGGAGGCTAATTGCTTTACAATATCCACTCCAATATTCTTTCCTGGAGAATCTCCATGGACAGGGGAGCTTGGTGAGCTACAGTCCAGGGGTTCACAAACAGTCCGACAGGACCGAGCAACTAACACATTCACTTTCCCCTCATCCCCAGTATTTCATTCCCCTATCCTGCAAAACAGTGTGCAAACTACAATCTAACAGACTTTAGACCTGAACCTAGGGACACTCTCAGAGGAACCCTGTGAACCTGGACAGCTGACTCTTCCTCTGTGTGACACAGTTCCCCAAAGCATAAAATAAGGGCAGTAATAGCATCTGTTTCACGTCTGGTGTCCAGCATCAGTTACTCAGCAGGATATTAGCTTGGCAATTGTCCCTGTCACGTTATTATTGTAGGTGGCTCAGATGGTAAGGAGTGAGCCTGCAATGGAGGAGACCCGGATTCGATCCCTAGGTCAGGAAGATCCACTGGAGAAGGAAATGTCAACCCACTCCAATATTTTTGCCTGGAGACTCCATGGAGAGAGGAGCCTGGCAGGCTACAGTCCAGGGGTTCTCAAAAGAGTGGGACAGAACTGAGCGACTAACACTTCCACTTTCCCCTCATTCCCAGTATTTCATTCTTCTATTGGAAACAGGAAAGCATCCTGCAAACCAGTATGCAAACTACAATCTGACAGACTTGAGACCTACATATAGGGACACTCTCAGAGGAACCCTGAGAACCTGGACAGCTGACTCTTCCTCTGTGACACAGTTCCCAAAAGCATAAAATAAGGGCAGTAATAGCATCTGTTTCATGGGTGGTGTCCAGCATCAATTACCATAGGGTCTTAGCTTGGCAACTGTCCCTGTCATGTTGTTACTGTAGGTGGCTCAGACGGTAAGGAGTGACCCTGCAATGCAGGAGACCAGGGTTCCATCCCTGGTTAGGGAAGATCCGCTGGAGAAGGAAATGGCAACCCACTCCAATATTCTTGCCTGGAGAATCCCACGGACAGAAGATCCTGGCAGGCTACAGTGCAAGAGGTCTTAAAGAATAGGACAAGACTGAGCGACTTTCACTTCCACTTAAGGTAAAATTTTCAAGTCAAAACTCAATGTCACAGTACAGTTCTCCTTCAACATACAGCATTTCCTCTATAATCAGGGGCAAGGCAAGGGTGGCCACTGCCTCCACAATTATTCAATATATCAGCTTATATTATTTTATTGTAATTTTAACTGGCAATGCACTTGGTCAAAGTGTTCATAAAGGGCCCTCAGAGAGGCTCAGATGCGGTTTGAACCAGCTAACTAGCAGAAACACAGGAAAAAATCCGCCGCTTTTTGCCTCAAAAGGCTTCGCGGCATTTTTTTCAAGGGCCAAGGGCGGGGGAGAAACCGGCCGAGCAACTCCGGAGTGCAACACTACCACCTGCAGGCCACAGAAATCAAAACGCCGCAAGCCCGCAAGAAAATGCATCGTTTCTTCTGGGTTTTCGCGCGCGGGACTGTACAGCATGAATGCGAAAGTTAAGGTGGATACCCCTGACGACCAGCGGAAAGAATGGAACCTCTCGGAAGAAGCCGGCCAAGCTCCCTTTGACCGCGGGCTCCACTCGAGCCTTCCCCGAAACCAAAGCAACACAGGCAGGAAGTCAGGGAGTCTGGAAAGAGTCAGAGCCTGGTGGGCGGGGCTGCACTCCGATTGGCTGGCTCTGGGCCTGCGCGCAGCAACCCAGTGAGGCCCGTGCCCGTCTCCTGGCCCTGGTCGGCTGAGAGTTTTCTCCGGGACCGTGTTTCGAACTCTCCACTGAAGAACCTGACCGGTGACGTCCGGGTCCTGTCGCCCACTTCCGAAGCCCCACACGTGCGGGAACGTTACAAGTCCCCTGTCCATTCTCCTCCCTCCCACCCCCGGCCTGTGACCGCGTCCCTCCCGTGGTACACTCACTGTTCTCTCAGGCCTCACTCTTCGGATCCGGCCTCAGTGCCCACGAGGCTCACCCGGTCACCCCGGAGACTCTCCGTCCTTAGCGATGCTCCCTTCCTCCCCACCCGAGCATCCCTCTGCCCACGGTCCCGCCCCGGGCATCAGGAAAGACCGCGCCCCTCGTGGTGTCCTGCTTCCAGCATGCCGCCCTGTCATCACCCTCAACATGACGTCCTGTCCTCCAGCTCCCTCGCACTAGTGCCATGCACTGATGCCACAGCCTCCTGGAGACCCAGCTCACCGACCGCGCGTCCTTTCACACCATGCGCCAGGCCCCTCCTGGATGGGCTGAGCCAGGGCTGGAAGCTGTCCCCCAGAAACACACCTCTCCCCGACAAACACCTCTTGTGCCCTCCTGCCTGCCCACTTCCTGCCTGTATCTGAGCACCTGAGCATCATCGAGGAGTTGTAAACTTTTACAACTTTACAGAAGTGTTCTATCTTAGATCCGGAGAACTGCTATTCATTTTCACTGTCACTTACCTACACTACTACACTACACAGTAGTAACCTCCCTCCATCCTAATGACCACCAGCCCCATCCGCCAATAATTCGTGGAGAATACAGAAGCAATCCCGTGGGATTTCTCAAGTTTCCCAGTCCCAATCTGCGTGTTTCTGCCCTGGCGCTCTACCTCCCCTCTGCACGCGTGCACCTCATCTCTGCCCGGGATCCCATGCCTTGCACCTTCTCAGGGATTTTGCACCTGCAGTTATTACTCCTCTCTCCTGAACCAGCACCTGCTCCCTCTACATCGCAGCATTTCTCAGTAAAGGGGGAAACCCACCATCTTCCACCACCCTATTCTGCAGCTACTGGCACATTACCGGTTGCCCTTCAAAGCAAAACTGCTTCAAATTCTGTTGAGATATTGTCTCCTCAGCCCCCTTCCATGGAGCTTTTGTCCCAGTACCTCCACTGTAACTGGTTTCATCATGGCCATCATTAATATGCATACTTCCTGATCCCACAGACACTCTTCAGGGCTCATCTTAGCCAACATCTCAGGCAACTTTGGCATATTTGACTCTTGTGTTCTTTATCTCTCTGTTTTATATTTCAGGGGTGTGGGGTTTACATGACAACAGTGTCTCTGAACTGTAGTCAACAAGGTACACATTCTTCACTATGCCCCCTTTTGACGTGGATATTGTATGTGAAGTCTTGTGGCAAATGAAAGATAAGCCAAAGAAAAGATCATCCCAGTCACAAGGGGGAATGGCCCACGGAGGCAGTGGCAGGCAGAAGTGAGAGAGCTCAGATCAGGGAGGCGTGATAAGAAATGAAGAGGAACACCAGGGAGAGGAGGATTCAACCCCATTCACAATTGGGACTCACAGGGGCACACTGTACAGTGACCCAGTGGCATCTTTGGGCAGAAAGGTGCCTGCAGTTTAGGAATTTTGCTTTCTTGAGGTGATCTTGGTTCCTGCTGTGGTGCAGGTGAGAACAAATACACCAAAGTGACCAGGATGACAGCAGCCCATCCTGGCTTTCCCCCTACCTTTGAGTCTATTACTTCTAAGTCTCCTTGTCTATCCATTTACTTTGATCCCCTCCTAAATCTTGGTTTTGTTTTCCTCTGGTTTCCAACATATGCCCCATGTTCTTCCATTCTATACATGATCTTGGGTGACCACTTCACCCCCCAGAGGTTTTACCCATCTGACTTGTTTCGTCAGTATTCCGCTGTATGCTGATGGCTTTTCCTACCACCAAATCTACCTAGGACATCTCAACTGGTCCCTGGATCCCCTACAGGCCAAGAATATGGGGCATCAACACTCAGACGGCCCATTAGCCCTGCAGACCTGGTAGTAGCCCCCAGGCCAACGTTCCCTGTCTCATGGATGGGCACTGCCATACACCAGATTCCTTAAATCACAATCCCAGGCATGCTGCTGGGTGTGATCTTCAACGTGCCATGACTCCCCTGGAGCTGATCTGGGAAAGGCTGACACAAGATCTTCCTGTTGCCACAGGTGGGGATCTGTTCCTATGAGAGGACTTGTTTCTGCAGACCCACTCTGAAGATGTCCTGAGCACAGGCCATCACCCTGTCTTGGATCTCCAGGATAACCCAGGCACTGTAATACACATGAGAGGTCAAAACCCTGTCTTTAACAAGATGATGAGTCAGGACACAGCAGTGTAAGCCCACCATTGGGGAAAGTGCCAATGAATATCCAGAAGAGATCCCTAGAGGAGAACATTTCCAGAGGTGGATCTTCATGGGTGTGCACCAAATAAGGGATTGCTTACCTGTATTTTCCCCAATAAACATCCTGTTCCTATTTCATCTTCATCTGAGCAGGGAGTTAATTTGATAACACAGGAAAAAGTTTAAAACTGCAACTGAGCACAGGCAGCAGATACGCTGACAGCCGATCCTTCTACATCAACATCAACAGCTACAGTTCTCAGCCATCTTTAATCTTTGAAGCATTATGCTGATCTGTCGCATGAAGTTATCTCCACAGTGTTTTAGAAATATATTCAGCTAACTAGGCACAAGGGATCCTGACAAGAACTAAAACGTACTGAGTTTCACTAACAACAGCAGGGTTTTAACTGTAACACTTTGGATTCAGGAAGATGCAGCAGAGCAAGCACAAGGTCAGTTTTCGAACTAGTATTAATTCGGGCAAGTCGTCCCTTTCCTCAGCCTAAGATAGCTGTCAAGCATAGCGGGTCATGATGAAAGCCTGGTTTCCTCGTAGAGAAGAGTCACAAATTTTCAATGTTCGATTTCCTCCTGTAAGAATGGGTTCTGTTTTCACAGCTGCCATCTCGGCTTTCATAAGAGAACTTGTTCAGATAATGCTCAGGCCAGGGCCACATTCCAGATCTACTACTTCAGATACTCTGGGGATGTCCTGCCAGCATCAGCTCTTCTATAGCCTCTCCAGGAGAGATCTGATGCACAGTTTAGGTTGAGAAGCATATCGCATGGTGCTTCACCCGTCCTGGTTTTATGTAGCATCCTGAACTGAAGAGCCATGCTTGCTACCAATGAAATTTATAAAAAAATTAATTATGTGTCTTCCTTTCTGAGAGGTATTTTTGATGTATTTATTCACAGCCATATATAGAACAATTTCAGTGACTCAGTTGTGTCTTATGCCCCCAAGTCCACTTCCTTACCGGACACTCAAGGAGATGGAGGGGAGGGAACACACCTCAATCCTGGAGGCAGAAGGAGGATGGATAGAGTTCCACTGTCTTGGTTACTGCTCTGCTGAGCATCTTTCCTGGGTTGCTGAGCTCAGGCAAGGGGCCTCACACCAGGCTATGACCAGTGGTTCCTGTGACCAGAGGTTGGAGATGAGGGTGGAGATCTGTTACCAGGGAAATGGAAGCTGGGACCATGTGATTTGAGAAGAATGGAAAAAGAGCTAAGTAGAATTTCAGATGCAGGGTGGGTTCTGGGAGACTGTCCAGAACGATTGACTTGGTCACACAACGAGCGCCTGTGCGTGAACACAGAGACATACTAGACATGTGTGCGCTCACTGGGGATTCTGTCCTGATGTGCACAGCAACAGTTTCTGGAGGGAGTATCTAGCATATGTGGAGGAGGCCGGACCCAGAACGTGGAAGGAGCAGGGGCACTCCTCGTTGTTGCAAAAGCAATGGCACATCTTTTCCCACACGTCTCACTTGGACATCTGCATTACCTTCCTAAACTGCTTTCAGTTCAGTTCAGTCGCTCAGTCGTGTCCGACTCTTTGCAACCCCATGAACTGCAGCACACCAGGCCTCCCTATCCATCACCAACTCCAGGAGTCCACCCAAACCCATGTCCATTGTGTTGGTGATGCCATCCAATCATCTCATCCTCTGTCGTCCCCTTCCCTTCCTGCCCTTAATCTTTCCCAGCATCAGGGCCTTTTCAAATGAGTCAGCTTTCCACGTCATGTGGCCAAAGTATTGGAGTTTCAGCTTCAACATCAGTCCCTCCAATGAACATCCAGGACTGATCACTTTTAGGATGGACTGATTGGGTCTCCTTGCAGTCCAAGGGACTCTCGAGTCTTCTCCAACATCACAGTTCAAAAGCATCAATTCTTCGGCGCTTAGCTTTCTTCACAGTCCAACTCTCACATCCATACTTTACTACTGGAAAAACCATAGCCTTGACTAGATGGACCTTTGTTGGCAAAGTAATGTCCTGCTTTTTGATATGCTGTCTAGGTTGGTCATAACTTTCCTTCCAAAGAGCAGGTATCTTTTAATTTCATGGCTGCAGTCACCATCTGCAGTGATTTTGGAGCCCAGAAAAATAAAGTCAGCCACTGTTTCCAGTTTCCCCATCTATTTGCCATGTAGTGATGGGACCGGATGCCAAGATCTTAGTTTTCTGAATGTTGAGCTTGAAGCCAACTATTTCACTCTCCTCTTTCACTTTCATCAAAAGGCTCTTTAGTTCTTCTTCACTTTCTGCCATAAGAGTGGTGTCATCTGCATATCTGAGGTTATTGATAGTTCTCCCGGCAATCTTGATTCCAGCTTGTGCTTCCTCCAGCCCAGCGTTTCTCATGATGTACTCTGCATATAAGTTAAATAAGCAGGGTGACAATATACAGCCTAGTTGTACTCCTTTTCCTATTTGGAACCAGTCTGTTGTTCCACGTCCAGTTTTAACTGTTGCTTCCTGACCTGCATATTGGTTTCTCAAGAGGCATGTCAGGTGGTCTAGTATTCCCATCTCTTTCAGAATTTGCCATAGCTTATTGTGATCTACACAGTCAAGGGCTTTGGCATAGTCAGTAAAACTGCTTTACTGAGGTAAAATTACATACCACAAACTGCACCCATTCAATGCATCCAGTGCAGTGACTTTTAGTAACTTCACACAGTGGTGCAACCACCACCACAGTGCAGTTGTGAAACACGGCCAGCACCACAGAAACGTTCCGTGTACCCATCAGCAGTCAACCCCCAATAGGACCTGCAGACTCAGGCATACTCTCCTCTAATTTCTGTCTTTGTAGATGTGCCCTTTCTGGGCATTTCATATCAACGGACTCCTGCAGGAAGTAGCCATTTGTGTCTGGGTTCTTCCACTTAGCATAATGCTTTGGAAGCTCACCCATGTGGCAGCAGAAAGCAGAAGCTCATCACTTTTCATCCATCTATGCTATTCCACTGAATGGCTACAGAATACTCTGTTTACCCCTCTCCAGCTGACAGACTTTTAGCCTGGTCCACCTTTTGGAGATTACAGACAGTGCTGCTGTGAAAGACATGCAAGGGCAAGTATTTTTGTGGACATGGGTTTCGTTTCTCATTTCTCCACAATTTCATTTCTTGTTTTGCATGGTACAGAGGCTAGACTCTTCAGTCAGTGTGGGATAGAGGTGGTTGAAGCAGACCTCCCATCCTTGGTCTGGATCTCAAGAGGAAAGCACTAACTCAGACACTACTAGATGTGACATGATGAGAGCTGACTGTTTTTTGGGGATATTCTTCAGCATAGTGATGATGATCCCTTCTATCCCGAGTTGGTTGACCATGTTTATTGATTTATTTACTTATTTATCATGAATGGGTCTTGAATTGCATCAAATGCTTTTTCTTTGTCTGTTAAGATGACAGGTGGTTTCTGTCCTTCATTATATTAATACACCGTTTCCCATAACTGAAGTTGAGTGTTGGTCCAATACTGCAATCCCAGGATAAATCTTGCACAGCCCTTTGCAAATGTTTCTCGATTTGGTTTGCTGATACTGTGTTGAGGGTGTATGCATTGGTATTCATGATAGATGTGGGTCTGTATCTTTCTGGTGATGTCAAGTCTGGCTTTGGTATTGGGGTAATAGTGTTCTCATAGGATGAGTTAGGATATTTTCCCACCTCCTTCCTGTCTACTCAGGAAGAATCTGTGAAGCATGGGTGTTATTTCCTCTTTAAATATTTGATATATTTCACTAATTAAACCAGGAGTTCCAAGGCTTCCCTTTGTGGGAAGGTCTTTAAATGAATGGTTCAATATCGTTGCTTGCTACAGGTACTTTCAGATGTTATTTGGCCACTGCATTTAACCCAACTCCCATCCAGTATTCTCTGGCCTGTTGGTTCCTAAGGCTCAGTCTCTGGCCTAGAATTTGACGTGCTGGACATCTCTGCCCATCACAGGATTCTGGCTCCTACTCTGTAACTTGGGAGAGTATGCTGTCTCAGAAGCAACCCCCAGATAAGCAACACCCAATAGGCAGGTTGGGGATACAGACTGAGGTGGGGAAGGGGCGGCACTGCTGATGCCCTCATTTATAGCTTCCCATCTATCCTCTGGGTGCCCTCGTGCAGGCTGTGGGTAATTCTGCAGTTGGGAGTTGCACAGCAAGAACCCAGAGTACCCTGTCCCCTTCTTCACCCTACCCTGATCCTTGTCACTCCTCTCATCTCCAGCAACGCAGCCTCACGGGGGATCAGTGATGCACTCTTCACCACTTCTAAGGCTGTCAGATCTCCTTTCTGCTTAATGACTCAACTCTCGAGGGCAGGGGCTGGCCATACAATTCCTCCTCATCTCCCCATCTCAACAGCCACCCTGGCACAGTATGGGGAGAATGTAACAGATACAGTGAAAGCCTTCATGATTGGCTAAATGAAGGACTGTGGTTGGCGGGACTGACCAAGGTTGGCTGCTGGACTGAGCCCATCGCATCCCCACCCTGGGGAACTTGTGCCAGGTGGCCATGATTATCCCTGCCTCAGTGCATTGTGGGTAACATCATTGACGTATCTTATCCAGACTTGGTGTGCCACCAGCTGTGGACAGACACTGAAGTCACCAGGTCTTCACACCTCACCCCAGCTTTTATGGAGGGTACAGTTGGGGATGCTCTGTCAGAAATAAACCTGTGCTCATATGGCCTATTAGTCTATGACAAGGGAGCCAAGAACATCCATCAGGGAAAATGCTGTCTCTTTAAGAAATGGTTATGGGAAAACTGGACCCCTTTCTTAAACAACATTCAAAAATAAACATTAACAACAAAAGATTAAAGATTAAATTGTTTGACCTTAAACCATAAAACTCCTAGAAGAAGACATAGCCAGTATGCTCTTTGACATCAGTCTTAGCAATAGTTTTTTTGACATGTGTCCTCAGACAAGAGCAACAGAAACAAAAATAAACAAATGGAAGTTCATCAAACTAAAAAGCTTTTACACAGCAAGGGAAACCATCAACAAAAGGAAAAGGCAACCTGCTGAGTGAGAGAAGATATGAGCAAGTGATATATACTTGAAAAGAGGTAGATAACCTAAACAGTTAAAGGACTCATAGAAAGTATTATGAAAAAAAAAAAAAATTCCAAACCCGATTTTAAAATGGGCCCAAGCACTGAATAGACATTACTCCAAAGAAGAGATACAGATGGCTAATAGACATATGAAAAGATGCTCAACATCTCATCATTAGGGATTAGATAATCAAGATTACAGTGAAGTACTTCCTCATACCTGTCAAGTAGCAATTATCAAAAAGACAACAAGTAAGAAATGTTGGTGAGGATGTAGAGAAAAGGAAATGCTCATGCGGTGTTGGTAGTAGAATGTACACTGGTGCAGCCACTGTGGAGACAATGAGGCTTTCCTCAAAAACTGAACATCAGAACTACCATAAGATCCAGAAATTCCACTTCTTAGTATTTTTCTGAAGAATAGAAGAAACACTAGTCACAAAAGATATATGTGCTCCTCTGTTCACTGCAGCGTTATTTAAAATATCTAAGATATGAAAGGAACATAAGTGCCCACTGATAGAAGAATCAAAAAGGAACAAATGGTATACACAGACACATACACACAATGGACTTTTACTCAGCAATAAGAAAGAATGCAGTCTTGTCATTGTTGACAACATGGATGGACCTAAACAGTATTACACCAAGTGAAACTAGGCACACAGAGAAAGGCAAATATCACACAGCTTTATTTATAAGTGGAACCTCATAGATAAAATAAGAGAACATAGGAAACAAGACAGAAATAGAGTCAGAGACACAGAGAACAAACTGGTGGTTACCAGAGGAGGAAGGAGTAGGGAGATGTGTAAAACAGGGAAGGGATTAGGAGACGCAAACTTCCAGTTATAAAATAAGTCATGGGAATGGAATATACACAGGGAATATAGTCAATAATCTCGTAATAAATCTCTATGGTGACAGATGGTAACCAAACTTATCCTAGTAATTCATTTCACAATCTTTAAAAATATGGAATCACTCTGTTGTGCACTTGAAACCAATATAATATCATATGTCAACTTTGGGCTTCCCCAGTGGCTTGGTGGTAAAGAATCCTTCTCCAATGCTGGAGCTGCAGGAGGCGTGGGTTCAATTTCTGGGTCAGGAAGATCCCAAGAAGGAGGGCAAGGCAACCCACTCTAGTATTCTTGCCTGAAAAATCCCATGAACAGAGGAGCCTGGCGGGCTACTGTCATGTGGTCGCAAAGAGCTGGACATGGCTGAAGTGACCTAGCATGCATGCACGCATGGCAACTTTACTGAGAAATAAAGAGTGGGGGCTCTGAATGGAGGATGCCGAGGTTTGTGGGTCACTTTTCCTCTGAGGGCCTATATGACTTGGAGGAATCCCCCTAACTTCTCTGTCCTCTTCTTTCTCACCTCATCAAAAAGGATTGAAGTCTTCCAAAATGATGGGTCTGTAAAGGAGGATTAAATACGGTGACAGAAAGAAATATACTTGATGTGGTCTGATACCTGGTAAAGGATGAACAAACTTGAAATGCCATGTTACCCCTGCTAAACGTACCCACAGTAACTAAATTCAGCCCCTGAGTTTAAAGACAGGCCCTGCTTGACTTACCTACTCCCTTGGAGCTGGGAGACAAGTCTTCCAAGATAAGTTGGGCTTTGAAGCTCTCTGATGAGATCACAAGTTCAGACACCAAAAAATTCACCTGTTCACAGAAAGCCCTTGCGTTCCTATGCACTAACAATGAAATATCAGAAAGAGAAATTAAGGAAACAATCCCATTCACCATTGCAATAAAAAGAATAAAATACTTAGGAATAAATTTACCTACAGAAACAAAAGACCTCTAGTACCCAGAGCAATCTATAGATTCAACACAATCCCGCTTGAAATACCAACAGTATTTTTCAAAGAGCTAGAACAAATAAGCTTCCTTGATAGCTAAGAAAGTGGAGAAAACCACTACACCATTCAGGTACGACCTAAATAAAATCTCTTATGACTATACACTGGAAGTGAGAAATAGACTTAAGGGACTATATCTGACAGAGAGAGTGCCTGATGAACTATGGATGGAGGTTCGTGACATTGTACAGGAGACAGGAATCAAGTCCATCCCCAAGAAAAAGAAATACAAAAAAGCAAAATGGCTGTCTGAGGAGGCCTTACAAATAGCTGTGAAAAGAAGGGAAGCAAAAAGCAAAGGAGAAAAGGAAAGATATAAGCATCTGAATGCAGAGTTCCAAAGAATAGCAAGGAGAGATAAGAAAGCCTTCCTCAGTGATCAATGCAAACAAATAGAAGAAAACAATAAAATGGGAAAGACTAGAGACCTCTTCAAGATAATTAGAGATACTAAGGGACCATTTCATGCAAAGATGGGCTTAATAAAGGACAGAAACTGTAGGGACCTAACAGAAGCAGAAGATATTAAAAAGAGGTGGCAAGAATACACAGAAGAACTGTACAAAAAAGATCTTCATGACCCAGATAGTCACAATGATGTGATCACTCACCTAGAGCCAGCCATCCTGGAATGTGAAGTCAGGTGGGCCTTAGGAAGCATCACTACAAAGCTAGTGGAGGTGATGAAATTTCAGTTGAGCTATTTCAAATCCTGAAAGATGATGCTGTGAAAGTGCTGCACTCAATATGCCAGCAAATCTGGAAAATCAGCAGTGGCCACAGGACTGGAAAAGGTCAGTTTTCATTCCAATCCCCAAAAAAGGCAATGCCAAAGAATGCTCAAAGTACCACACAATTGCACTCATCTCACATGCTAGCAAAGTAATGCTCAAAATTCTCCAAGCCAGGCTTCAGCAATACGTGAACCATGAACTTCCTGATGTTCAAGCTGGTTTTAGAAAAGGCAGAGGAACCAGAGATCAAATTGCCAACATCTGCTGGATCATGGAATAAGCAAGAGAGTTCCAGAAGAACATCAATTTCTGCTTTATTGACTATGCCAAATCCTTTGACTGTGTGGATCACAATCAACCGTGGAAAATTCTGAAAGAGATGGGAACACCAGACCACCTGACCTGCCTCTTGAGAAACCTATATGCAGGTCAGGAAGCAACAGTTAGAACTGGACATGGAACAACAGACTGGTTCCAAATAGGAAAAGGAGTATGTCAAGGCAGAATATTGTCACCCTGCTTATTTAACAGATATGCAGAGTACATTATGAGAAACGCTGGGCTGGATGAAACACAAGCTGGAATCAAGATTGCTGGGAGAAATATCAATAACCTCAGATATGTAGATGACACCACCTTTATGGCAGAAAGTGATGAAGAACTAAAGAGCCTCTTGATGAAAGTGAAAGAGAAGAGTGAAAAAGTTGGCTTAAAGCTCAACATTCAGAAAATGAAGATCATGGCATCTGGTCCCATCACTTCATGGCAAACATGGGAACAGTGGCTGACTTTATTTTTCTGGGCTCCAAAATCACTGCAGATAGTGATTGCAGCCATGCAATTAAAAGACGCTTACTCCTTGGGAGGAAAGTTATGACCAACCTAGACAGCATATTAAAAAGCAGAGACATTACTTTGCCAGCAATGGTTCATCGAGTCAAGGCTATGGTTTTTCCAGTGGTCACGTTTGGATGTGAGAGTCGGACTATAAAGAAAGCTGAATGCCAAAGAATTGATGCTTTTGAACTGTGGTGTTGAAGAAGACTCTTGAGAGGGAGATCCAACCAGTCCATCCTAGAGGAGATCAGTCCTGGGTGTTCATTGGAGGGACTGATGTTGAAGCTCAAACTCCAATACTTTGGCCACCTGATGCAAAGAGCTGACTTATTTGAAAAGACCCTGATTCTGGGAAAGATTGAGGGCAGGAGGAGAAGGGGACGACAGGGGATGAGATGGTTAGATGGCATCACCGACTCAAAGAACATGGGTTTGGGTGAACTCCCAGAGTTGGTGATGGACAGGGAGGCCTGGCCTGCTGTGGTTCATGGGGTCTCAAAGAGTCGGACACGACTAAGTGAATGAACTGAACTGAGAACAAATAATTTCACAGTTTAGATGGCAACAGAAAAGACCCCGAATACCCAAAGCAATCTTGAGAAATAGAAATGCAGGTACCAACCTTCCTGACTTCAGACTATACTACAAAGCCACAGTCATCAAGATGGAATGGTACTGGCACAAAGACAGAAATATAGATCAATGAAACAAAACAGAAAGTTCAGGGGGCAGTCCTAAGATGGTGGAGGAATAGGACGGGGAAACCACTTTCTCCTCGAGAAAATCATTTTAACATTTGAATGCTGAGCAAATTCCATAAAACAACTTCTGAATGCTGGCAGAGGACATCAGGCACCAAGAAAGGCAGCCCATTGTCTTCGAAAGGAGGTATGACAAAATATAAAAGATAAAAAGAGAGACAAAAGAGGTAGGGACAGAGATCCGTCCCGGGAAGGGAGTCTTAAAAGAGACGTTTCCAAATACCAGGAAACACTTTCACCAGCAGGTCTTTGGGGAACCTTGGAATCTCAGAGGGCAACATAACTGGGGGGAAAAATAAATAGATAAATAAAACCCACAGATTACGTGCCTAATGGCAACTCCCAGTGCTCCAAGCCACCACTAGCAAGCAGGGGCTGAATAGGGAGGCGTGGGGTGCATTGCTTAAAGTAAGGACCAGGCTCAAATGCCCTGAGGGCAATCTGAGGGAACTAACATGAGATAGCAACCCAAATTATGGGATAGCCAGAGAGAGAGAAAGAAAAAAAGAGAGAGAGAGAACTATACTGTGAAAAGCCCTAACCTGAGGCACTGCCAGGCCAGCTCACAGAACAAAGGACTGAGCCCTAGCTGCAGACCAGCTCCCCCGCTGGTGAGAAGCAGGAGGAGGACAGCCAGAGCTGGAGAGGGGTAATTCTAGCCCTCGAGAGGCATCCTCTACCAAACTGCGAGCAGGCTCCATTGCTAACCAAGAGTTCTTGGGATTATGGACGGTTGATATCCACCAGGAGGGTTGCAGCCAGTGATCAGCTCCCCAGAAGAGACAAAGGGCACATCTGAGAAGGCATGCCCATTGTACACCCAGAAAACTGAGCAGCCAGGATGGGGGAGGCGGTAAGATGCACCGCCCACCTGGGGGTAACTGCTCGTCAAGAAACTGGTCACCTGAGCTGCTCGGACCTGCTGCTACGGCTAAGTCACTTCAGTCGTGTCCAACTCTGTGGGACCCCATAGACAGCAGCGCACCAGGCTCCCCCGTCCCTGGGATTCTCCAGGCAAGAACACTGGAGTGGGTTGCCATTTCTTTCTCCAGTGCATGAAAGTGAAAAGTGAAAGTGAAGTCACTCAGTTGGTCCAACTCTTAGTGAACCCGTGGACTATAGCCTACCAGGCTCCTCTGTCCATGGAATTTTCCAGGCAAGAGTACTGGAGTGGGGTGCCATTGCCTTCTCCATGCTTGGACCTGGGAAGGGCACAAAATGCAGGCCCAATTGAGTCTGCACCTTTGGGGAGTACTTGAGAACCTGAACATGAGTGGCTTAGACCTGGAAAGTGCATGCAACCCATGGCCCACCTCAGACAGTTCTGGCAGAGCAGCCTAGAGCCTGAGAAGTGTAGACCATGAAAACACACACGCCATGCACGGTGGCAAACCCAGTGTGGCTGAAGCACTGTGTGCACTCCTCACACATGCCAGTGATATTTGATTGCAGTGTTCCTCCCTCCCCACAGCACGACTGAACAAGTGAGCCTAAATAAGTGACCACCTTCGCCCCCTTGTGTCAGGGCGGAAATTAAACACTGAAGAGACCAGCAAACAGAAGAAGCTAAAATAAACAGAGGGAACTGCTTTGGAAGTGACAGGTGCAACAGATTAAAACCCTGTAGTTAACACTGACTACCTTGGAAGGGGCCTATAGATCTTGAGAAGTATAAGCCAGATCAAGGAACTATCTGAAACTGAATTGACCCCACACTGTCTACAACAGCTCCAGAGAAAGTCTTAGATATATTTTTACTATTATCATTTTTTAATTAAATTTTTAAATCTAAAGTCCTCTGTTACTCCTTTAATTTTCATTTTTATAATCTATTACCTTGTAAAAGAATACCCTATTTTTAAAACAAACTTCATATACATATTTAATAATTTTTCTGACTTTGTTTTGCTTTTTTAATATTGTATTTTTGAGAGTCTAACCTCTACTCTAGATTTTTAATCTTTCCTTTTTGGTATTTGTTATCAATTTTGTACCTTTAAGAACCCACTCTTCAGTACCCATTTTTACTTGGGAGTGTGATTACTGGTTTGATTGCTCTCTCCCCCTTTTGACTCTCCATTTTCTCCACCAGGTCGCCTCCATCTCCTCCCTCCCCCTTCTCTTCTCCACCCAACTCTGTGAATCTCTTTGTGTGTTCCAGGCTATGGAGAACACTAAGGGAACTGATTACTGACAGGATCGGTCTCTCTTCTTTAGATTCCCCCTTTTCTCCTATGATCACCTGTGTCTGCTTCCTCCATCTTCTCTTCTCTGTGTAATCCATAAACATCTCTGAGGGGTCCAGACTGTGGAGAGCACATAGGGAATTGATTACTGGCTAGGTTGCTCTCGCCACTTTAGATTCCCCCTCTTCTCCTCCTGGTCACCTCTATCTGCCTCCCCTCTCTTCTCTTCTCCATGTAACTCTGTGAACCTCTCTGGGTGTCCCTCACTGTGGAGAAACTTTTCATCATTAACCTAGATGTTTTATCATCGGTGCTGCATAGATGGAGAAGTCTTGGGGCTACTGTAAGAATAAGACTGAAATCCAAAGGCAGGAGGCTTAAGTTCAAAACCTGAGAACACCAGAGAACTCCTGACTCCAGGGGACATTAGTGGACAAGAGATCATCCAAAAGCCTCCATGCCTACGCTGGAACCAAGCACCACCCAAGAACCAACAAGTTCCAGAGCAAGACATACCATGTAAATTCTCAAGCAACACAGGAACATAGCCATGAGCTTCAATATACAAGCTGCCCAAAGTCACACCAAACCCACTGACATCTCAAAACTCACTACATGACAATTCACTGCACTCCAGAGAGAGATAATCCAGCTCCACCCACCAGAACACCAATACAAGCTTCCCTAACCAGGAAAAATTGACAAGCCACTTGTCCAACTCCACCCACAGTGAACAACCTCCACAATAAAGAGGAACCACAAACTGCCAGAATATGGAAAGGCCACCCCAAACACAGCAATAGAAACAAGATGAAAAGGCAGAGAAATACTCAGCAGGTAAAGGAACAGGATAAATGCCCACCAAACCAAACAAAAGAGGAAGAGATAGGGAATCTACCTGAAAAAGAATTCAGAATAATGATAGTAGAAATGATCCAAAATCTTGAAAACAAAATGGAGTTACAGATAAATAGCCTGGAGACAAGGATTGAGAAGATGCAAGAAATGTTTAACAAGGACCTAGAAGAAATAAAAAAGAGTCAATATATAATGAATAATGCAATAAATAAGATAAAAAACACTGTGGAGGGAATCAACAGTAGAATAACAGAGGCAGAAGATAGGATAGGTGAGGTAGAAGATAGAATGGTAGAAATAAATGAAGCAGAGAGGAAAAAAGAAAAACGAATTTTAAAAAATGAGGACAACCTCAGAGACCTCTGGGACAATGTTATACACCTCAACACTTGAATCATAGGAGTCCCAGAAGAAGAAGACAAAAAGAAAGGCCATGCAAAAATACTTAAACTTCCCCAAAATGGGGAAGGAAATAGCCAAGTCCCAGAAACCCAGAGAGTCCCAAACAAGATAAACCCAAGGCTAAACACCCCAAGACACATATTAATCAAATTAACAAAGATCAAATACAAAGAACAAATATTAAAAGCAGCAAGGGGAAAACAACAAATACCATACAAGGGGATTCCCATAAAGATAACAGCTGATCTTTCAATAGAAACTCTTCAGGCCAGAAGGAAATGGCACGACATCCTTAAAGTGATGAAAGAGAAAAACCTACAACCCAGATTACTGTACCCAGAATATATATATATATATATATATATATTCTCATTCAAATATGAAGGAGGAATCAAAAGCTTTATAGACAAGCAAAAGCTGAGAGAATTCAGCACCACCAAACCAGCTCTCCAACAAATGCTAAAGGATATTCTCTAGACAGGAAACACAGAAAGGGTGTATAAACTTGAACCCCAAACAACAAAGTAAATGGCAATGAGATCATACTTATCAATAATTACCTTAAATGTAAATGGGTTGAATGTCCCAACCAAAAGACAAAGACTGGATGAAGGGATACAAAAACAAGACCCTTATATATGTTATCTACAAGAGACCCACCTCAAACCTAGGAACACATATAGACTGAAAGTGAAGGGCTGGAAAAACATATTTCATGCAAACAGAGACCAAAAGAAAGCAGGAGTAGCAATACTCATATCAGATAAAATAGACTTTGAAATAAAGGCCGTGAAAAGAGACAAAGAAGGACACTACATAATGATCAAAAGATCAGTCCAAGAAGAAGATGCAACAATTATAAATACATATGCACCCAGCATAAGAGAACTGCAATATGTAAGGCAAATGCTAACAAGTATGAAAGGGGAAATTAACAGTAATACAATAATAGTAGAAGATTTTAATACCCCACTCGGACCTATGGATAGGTCAACTAAACAGAAAATTAACAAGGAAACACAAACTTTAAATGATACAATGGACCAGTTAGACCTAATTGATATCTATAGGACATTTTACCCCAAAACAATGAATTTCACCTTTTTCTCAAGTGCACATGGAACGCTCTGCCAGATAGATCACATCCTGGGCCATAAATCTAGCCTTGGTAAATTCAAAAAAACTGAAATCATTCCAAGCATCTTTTCTGACCACAGTGCAGTAAGATTAGATGTCAATTACAGGAGAAAAACTATTAAAAATTCCAACATATGGAGGCAGAACTACACGCTGCTGAATAACCAACAAATCACAGAAGAAATAAAAAAGAAATCAAAATATGCATAGAAACAAATGAAAATGAAAACACAACAACCCGAAACCTATGGGACACTGTAAAAGCAGTGCTAAGGTGAAGGTTCATAGCACTGCAGGCTGACCTCAAGAAACAAGAAAAAAGTCAACTAAATAACCTAATTCTACACCTAAAGCAACTAGAAAAGGAAGAAATGAAGAACCCCAGGGTTAGTAGAAGGAAAGAAATCTCAAAAATTAGGGCAGAAATAAATGCAAAAGAAACAAAAGAGATCATAGCAAAAGTCAACAAATCTAAAAGCTGGTTCTTTGTGAAGATAAATAAAATTGACAAACCATTAGCCAGACTCATCAAGAAACAAAGGGAGAAGAATCAAACCAACAAAATTAGAAATGAAAATGGAGAAATCACAACAGACAACACAGAAACACAAAGGATCATAAGAGACTACTATCAGCAACTATATACAAATAAAATGGACAACTTGGAAGAAATGGACAAATTCTTAGAAAAGTACAACATTCCAAATCTGAACCAGGAAGAAACAGAAAATCTTAACAGACCCATCAGAAGCACAGAAATCAAAGCTGTAATCAGAAATCTTCCAGCAAACAAAGGTCCAGGACCAGACGGCTTCACAGCTGAATTCTACCAAAAATTTAGAGAACAGCTAACACCTATCTTACTCAAACTCTTCCAGAAAATTGCAGAGGAAGGTTAACTTCCAAACTCATTCTATGAGGCCATCATCATGCTAATCAATGAATAAAGTAATGAATACAGTATATATTCATATATAGTAAATATATTTACTATATAGTAAATATATAAAAAATATATAATATATTTATATTATATATATGTATTTACTATATAGTAAATATAGTAAAGTTGCAGGATATAAAATTAACACACAGAAATCCCTTGCATTCCTATTGTTGCATTTCTAACAATGAGATAACAGAAAGAGAAATTAAGGAACCAATTCCATTCACCATTGCAATGAAAAGAGTAAAATACTTAGGAATATATCTACCTAAAGAAACAAAATACTTATATATATAAAACTATAAAACACTGATGAAAGAAATCAAAGAGGACACAAATAGATGGAGAACTATACCATGTTCATGGGTTGGAAGAATCAGTGCAGTTAAAATGAGTATATTCCCCAAAGCAATCTATAGATTCAGTGCAATCCCTATCAAGCTACCAACAGTATTTTTCACAGAACTAGAACAAATAGTTTCATAATTTGTATGGAAATACAAAAAACCTTGAATAGCCAAAGCAATCTTGAGAAAGAAGAATGGATCATCATTCTTTTCTCTCTTCTTCTCCCTCCATCCACTCTGACAAATGAATATTTGGCCATGCTATCTGATTTGCCCACCAAGTTTCTCACACCACACACATGACGTTGTTACTAGTGAGCCTATACACAAGGCATTAACACCAGCCGGTCTTATTCAAGTCACTTACCAGAGGGCAGGGAGGTGACTGGGACAATGAATTCATCAGAAAGGTAGCTGACAATCACACAGCATTAAGTCAGGAGACTGGGCAGGCTCAGGCACAGTGTACATGTACATGGAGAGCAGTAGGAGCACAAAGGAGGGCCCATGGGAGGGTAAGGAATAGAAGCAGCTATGGAAGCAAGAGGAAGACGAGGACAGCAGAGTGACAGAGCTCATGTGGACTTGCCCAGGGACACTGATCAGCGGGTTCAAACAATCCAACCTGCTGATGGCAGTCTGAGAGGAAGCTACACCTCTCACCTGTGAAATAAAGTAGCCTGGCTCTCTGAGCTGTATTCATCCAACAAGTATTCCCCCAGTGCCCACCTGGTCATCAATGCCCTCAGCACAGTGCTGAAAGCAGCCATAGCCTAGGACAGACCTCAGTCACAGGAGATAAAGAAGTGTCCAAGATACAGAATAAAGGGGAAGCCAAGTGGAAAGAGACAGAAAGAGACACTCTTGTTAGAGTGAGGATAAAAGACAGGATGCCCCTCACTCACTTGAAGGAACAGAAATTTGAACTGAGCATTTTCAGGGTTCACTCACTGACAATTCAGTTGAGAAATGGCTGCTATAATGATTATGCACTAGGAAGGGGAAAGGTGGGTGTTACTCTGGCACAATAAGCTTCTGGACATTGCAGGGATAAAAAACAGAAATAGCCCTGGACCAACAGAAAAGTGGGCCAAGAGGTTTGCTCTAGCCACTCGTTTCTTATATGTTGTTTGCAACAAACAAATTGACAGCAAAAGAACAGCTGCACTGCTCTGCGTACCTCACCTTATCATCACTCATAAGATGATAGTCCTGTTTTGAGCACCTGTGGTAAAAAGGTCCTCAAGGAGCTCACAGTGGGGTGGGCAGGAAGCCAGACTGAAGACAATGGTGAAACAAGTGTGATGAGAGCCTTGGCCTTGGGAGCCAGCGGAGGCTGGGATCAGGCTGTGAGGAATGGCTTCGCCTGGGGATGGGATAACATATAATATTATTGTCTCCATTTGCAGACAAGGGAACTAAATATCAGGGAGAGTGATCATCTTACTCAAGGTCTCACTGCTTGGTAGTGGTCCTAACCATCTTTCACTTATGTCTGTTAAAATGTAATGGTAATGGTAATGGTCTCTGCACTATTCATTACACCACACTCTCTCTCTCTCTCTCTTAATGTCACCTATTTTAATTCACAATCACCACCTCATACATTTCCTTGGCTCTACGTTCTCCTTTATTAGATAAATAATCTGCTGAACAAAGTATAGATTTCCTGTTACCACGTCCTGTCTCTCCACTGTATAGACAAATTTTCCTTGCAGGGCACATTGGCCCCACCCAAGCTGATGGTTTACATTGAGTTTGTACTGCACCCATACGCAGGGGAAGGAAAATGGATCACAGGGATCTGTAGTTTTACTTACTTATTTCACACAATCTCAAGCATAATTTTAAATGTAGCTAATATTCAAGTAAAAACAGTAAAACAACTGCTTTCCACTCACGAAAGGGTTCATTGAATGTTGATACATTCTGGGCAGGAGACTAAATCCCTTTCAAAGGGAGTTGTAGAAATTCTTTCCCTTAAGGAAATTCTTTCTTTTTATATATTTTCTCTGTTGCTGGTTCCCTGAGAGACTCAGGCAAACAAAACCACTTCACTTTTCTGTTTCTGACAAAACAAACAAGCAAAGCAACCCTAACACACAGGCCCACAAACAAATGTAATCCAGCCAATAGAGGTATGTCAGATATAAGGCAATGGTATCGGAAATACAAGGGCGTCCCTGGTGGCTCAGTGGTAAAGAGTCCACCTGCTAATGCAGGAGACTGGGGTTTGATCCCTGGGTCATGAAGATCCCATGGTAGAGGAAATGGCAACCCACTCCAGTGTTCTGGCCTGGGAAATCACGTGGACAGAGAAACCTGGTGGGCACAGTCCATGGGGTCACAAAAGAGTGGGACACGACTTAGGGACTAATCAACAATAATTGGAATACAAATGGAAACCCCTAACTAATCATATATTCAAATTTCTGACCACAGCAGAGGTCTACTGTCCAGGATCAGCTGTACTCCAGAAAACCAAACAACCAAAGATACTCTCCTTTTTAAACTACTATACGCTGTCTCTTGTCGATTCATGAGATAAGTTTTCAAAAGCATTGCACTCCAAGGCAGGACTCAAGAAGCCTATTAAAAGATATCATATCAGGGCCTAACTCACTCTTGAGAAAGAATGCCTGTGAAGATTTCAATACGGAAAACACACTTCCCCTGAAAATACTTTATTCTTTTGCCTCATTTTGTGAAGTAGGGTATGAGGTGAGGAGGGAGGGGATGCCAACTAAAGAGCCAACTTCTGAATCTGGTGAACACCGATTTGAGCCCAATTATCCCAGACATGGACCAACGACCATAGGACATTTAAATATCGGCTTAAAAATGTCTGGTATTCCCATCTCTTTCAGAATTTTCCACATTTTATTGTGATCCACACAGACAAAGGCTTTGGCATAGTCAATAAAGCAGAAATAGATGGTTGTTTTTTTTTTTTTGAACTCTTTTGCTTTTTCCATGATCCAGGAGATGTTGGCAATTTGATCTCTGGTTCCTCTGCCTTTTCTAAAACCAGCTTGAACATCTGGAAGTTCACGGTTGGTATAATATAAATTTCAAGCTAATTGTGATAACATGAGTTTATGGTAGCCTATAGCAGCTACTAAGGAAATAACTTAAAAGTAGTGGAAAAATCAGTAAAGAATTTAAAATTAGAAATACATTAGAAAATACCCATTTAATGCAAAAGAAAGCAGTAAAATGATGACTATAGAAGAAAACGACATGAGACAGAAAAATGTATTGGCACATGTAAGTCTGTATCAACATTAAATGTGAATAGATAAAACAATCCAACCAAAAGGCAGACGTTGACAGACTGGATTAAAGAAAAACAGGATGCAACTGTAGGTTGTCTACAGAGGACATAGTTTAGATTCAAAGATACATAAATTTACCGTGTATATGTGTGTGTGCTCAGTCATGTCCAACTTTTTGTGGCCCCATGGACTGTAGCCCACCAGGTCCCTCTGTCCATGGAATTTTCCAGGCAAGACTACTAGAGTGGGTTGCCATTAGTACTCCAGGGGATCTTCCTCACCCAGGGATTGAACCAGCATCTCTTGCGTCTCCTGTGTTGGCAGGTGGATTCTTTATAACTAGCACCGCCTGTGAAGCCTGATATGACTCAGCCATTCTACACCTGGAAAATTTTACCCAAGAGAAATGAAAATATGCTCACACAAAGACCTGTACTCAAATATTCCACACAAGTATTCCTAATAGCCAAACCTAGAAACAATCCAAATATTCAACAACTGGTATACAGATTAAAGAAAAACAAACAGGCATACTAGTTCAAAATTGGGAAAAGAGTACTTCAAGGGTGTGTAGTGTCACACTGCTTATTTAACTTATACACAGTGTACATCATGAGAATTGCTGGGCTGGATGAAGCACAAGCTGGAATCAAGATGCAGGGAGAAATATTAGTAACCTCAGATATGGAGATGACACCACCCTTATGGCAGAAAGCAAAGAGGAAGTAAAGAGGCTCTTGATGAGGGTGAAAAAGGAGAGTCAAAAACTGGCTTAAAACTCAACATTCAAAAAACTAAGATCTGGTCCCATCACTTCATGGCAGATAGACGGGGGGAAATGGAAACAGTGACAGACTTTATTTTCTTGGACTCCAAAATCACTGCCTCCATGAAATTAAAAGACATTTGCTCCTTGCAAGAAAAGCTATGACAAACCTAGACAGTGTATTAACAAGCAAAGACATCACTTTGCTGACAAATGTCCATATAGTCAAAACTATAGTCTTTTCAATAGTCATGTACAGATGTGAGAGTTGGACCATAAAGAAGGCAGAGCACCCAAGAATGGATGCTTTTGAACTGTGGTGATGGAGAAAACTCTTGAAAGTCCCTAGGACTTCAAGAAGATCAAACCAGTCAATCTTAAAGGAAATCAACCCTGAATATTCATTGGAAGGACTGATGTTGAAACCGAAGCTCCAATCATTTGGCCACCTGATGCAAAAAGACGACTCATTAGAAAAGACCCTGATGCTGGCAAAGATTGAAGGCAGGAGGATAAGGGGACAACAGAGGACAAGATGGTTGGATGGCATCAACGATCCAATGGACATGAGTTTGAGCAAGTTCTGGGAGATGCTGAAGGACAGGGAAGCCTGGCGTGCTGCAGTCCATGGGGTCGCAAAGAGTTGGACATGAATGAGTGACTGAACAACAACAATACTTATGTTCTATAATTCTCAGTGATCATTTGCTTTCATGTCATTACACAAATCATATGAAGCAGTCATTAGACATCTAACTTCATAGAGAATATTCACTAAACTTTTTCATATGAGCACATGATGGAACCTCAATGTTTTATTTAGGCTTCACAATATCCCCATAAGAAGAGGTGAATACTCATTATGCTAAAACAAAACAAAACAAAACAAAAAACCAAACCTCCCATATGCCTCATACACACCGTTCTTGAGGCCCTGAAGGGCTGAAGTGATAGTACAAGGTCCATGCAGTGAGTCAAAGGTGGTCTTGACATGTGTCCCTGGAACACTCTCCAGCGAAATGTGGAACAGCAATAATATTAACAACAGTAATGACAACAGCTAGAATTGACTGGGAACGTACCATATGGCACGTACTGTCCTGACAATTTCTGGTGTCTTAACATGGTCAGTGTTCTACACTGCCCCATGAAGTAGTTATATTTACTCCAAGCTAGTGTTTTCATGTAGCTAATGGAAGAATGAGGCACAGAGATGCTATGTAACTTTCTCAGTGTCACCCAGCAGTAAGGGAGCCACAGGTCTGGATGCATTGTGGAAAACTCAGTGTGTTCTGTGTTTATTATGTCATGGGTAAGATCCAATGGCTATGGCAAAATACATACAATAACAGCTACCACATAAATTGATCTTACATCGTGGAAATGCACTCTAAATAGAAATCTGACTTCTTCAGAAACCTTTCAGATGGAGGCTTGGCAAGACTGGAATCAGGATGTTTTGTAGAATCGATGGTCTGAGAGCCTCCTCAGAACAGCAGACAACATGTCAGTGAGTCTCCTAGACTGGAGATCTTGGGATTGTGCATCAGAGGAGGCAGCAAACCCCTGTCACCTACACACGCTCCTAATGGAGACAAAGCCTGGCAGTAGGCAAAATAAGACCATTCCTCTGCCCTGGTAGTGCCTAGACAAGTTGTCCATGTCAGTCAGGACTGAGGAGTTCTAAAAAAAAGTTTCTTAAAAATAAAGATTCCATGATCTGCACTCAGTGAATCTCACTCAGTGTGACTACAACAGTGCCCTAGAATCTGTGAGTTTTCACTCTGCTTGGGCAACTCTCAGGGACTTTATTAAACCCCTTTGGTATTGAGACTGTCTCCAACCTACTGATTCTTCCTGGGACAAACACACAGTTACAAAGACCAGCCTGAGAGCACCAGGAAGACAGAATGTAATGAACACATGAGAGTCAAACCAAGGGCAGGGCAGTGGATCTTCTGAGATGACGTTGCCACCCCTGCTGGCCTGTCTCTCTGAGGCTTCAGTTTATCTCAAATTCACTCTCTTCATGGCCTTTGGATGCAGGTGTTGAGAGATGACCTGTGAAATCCCGCATGGCCTGGGCTTTTCTCAGGGACCATGTGACACAGACAACGTGAGGTTATGTGATATTCTCCCCACCTCCTTTCAGCCTATAATTCTCTTTTTACCCTCAGTCCCTCCATCCCACACAAGCCCAGAGCAGCTAGAACTTAGGGCAAATGTCTTCCCTTCACCAATCAGACCCCTACCCCTGATCTTATGAGGTCATCTCCCTTCTTCTGCTCTCAGCCGTTCTCTTCTGATCTCACCTGCTGTCCCAAAGCAGACAACCTTCCCTAGTAGCTTAAAGCCATAGCCTGGTCCCTGACTCTGGTAACCAAACCTGGAGCGGGCTTGTCCTCCTTGAGGAGGAGGACTGTGTTGCTAATCCTGTTCCTGATGGCAGTGGTATTGCTATATCTCAAAGTGCGCACTGTTCCCTGGACCCATGGTAGGAAAGGCGCGAGCTAAAAGGCTTGAAGAAAATGTGAGGAGCCGTAGGAACTGCAGACACGTTTCTTCTCTCCTGGCTGGCACAGCAGCCATAGCAGTAGACATAGCATAATACAATATAACTGCACACAATCCTTCAGGGCTTTTGCAGGTGAAGCTTACATATACTTACAGAACAAAAGTAGCCCATGACCAAGCGAGTACTTCGTGATGTGCATGCAAAGTTCTATAAGTGATCTCAGCTATTACACAACTGTGCAAAGTCATTGTTTACAGAACATGGGACAAGAGGGCATGGGAACATGGGGTGAGAGAGCCTAATTGGCACCATCTTGTTATTTCCCCACAAGGACCCAGAACCAGGAGCCAAGAGTCATGACAACCACAGAACCATCCTTAACTTTTACACATGGGCGGTAGTTGATCATGGAAAGAAAGATTTACCTCACACCCCGCCTGTCCATGAACCACTATCTTATCAGACAATGTGAGACAGGAGGAAGGTGCCTAGAATCCTTCTCGTAGGTTGGGGTATGGGGGAGTCTTGTGTCGGACTCCAAGCTGCCATGCTATTTCCACAAACCAAATCCTGACAGGGACCATGTCTTTCCCATGCTTTGTTTATGAATCATAGATCTGGGGTACAGCCAAGAAGTCCTATTCTTGTGGTTTATAAACAGTATGTTATATGGTTAATGATCACAGTGATGCATCTGGTAAGTAAGTGGAAGCTGACATAAAATTTCAGAGGGCAGGTTTGGGTGTTGAAATGACTGAAAGGAGCTACTGGCATTTGTAGGGTTAGGGTTACAGTAATGCAAACCTTTTAAAGCAAAGAATTAAAGTGGATTTTCCAGAAATGTAATTTCCCTGTAAATTAAGGGAAACTTGAATGTTGCTCTCTATGGAAACTTACAAAGAATCCATGAATGTTTTAGTAAACATAATGAAGGCAATTATGTTATTGGTTTTGAGTTTGATACAATACACCAATATTGCTTAATGGTTGACACTGTGCATACCTAAAGGAAACAGAATGAGGGGAATCCAACAGGACTGACTAGACGGATCTTCATGTTATTCTGTTAATATAGGTGGGGGAGAAGTTATGTGGGAAATGTTTATAGTGTGATCTGCCATGAGTTGCTAAACAAAACCAGATAAACCCATTGTCAGCAAGGCACTGAAGTTTGTCTATTTACTTATAGTTTTATTTTATACTGGAGTATAGTGGATTAACAATGTTGTGTTAGTTTCAGGTGTGCAGCAGAATGATTCAGTTATACATATATATGTGTTTATTCTTTACTGAATTCTTTTCCCATTCAGGTTATTACAGAATATTGAGCAGAGTTCTGTGTGCTATACAATAGGTCTTTGCTAGTTATCGATTTTATATATAGAAGTGTGACATATGCACACTTGTATATATAAAATAGGTAAGTAATAAGGACCTACTGTATAGCATGTATGTGTATGTATGTATAACTGATACACTTTGCTGTGCAGCAAAAAGTAAAGTAACACTGTAAATCAATTATACTCTAATAAAAATTTTAAAAAATAAATATATTTTTATAACAGCATATACATGTCAATCCCAACTCCCAGTGTATCCCTCCCCCCACAATAACCATAAGTTTGATCTCTAAATCTGTGAGTCTATTTCTGTTTTGTGATAAGTTTATTTGTATCATTTGTTTGTATTCTGTGTATAAGTGATTATATATGATATGTGTCTTTGTCTGACTTACTTCACTTAATATGATAATCTCCAGATCCATCCATGTTGCTGCAAATGGCACTATTTCATTCTTTTTAAAGGCTGAGTAATATTCCATTGTATGTATATTCCACATGTTCTTTATCCATTCATCTGTTAGTGGACATTCAGGTTGTTTCCATATCTTGGGTATTGTATATAGTGTTGCAATGAACACTGGGGTGCATGGATCCTTTGTATCATGTTTTTCTCTGATATATTGTCAGGAGTGGGATTCCTGGATCATATGATAGCTCTATTTTTAGTTTCTTAAGGAACCTCTGTATTGTTCTCCATAGTGGCTGTACAAATTTACATCCCCACCAACAGTGTAGGAGGGTTCCCTTTTCTCCCTACCTTCTTCAGCATTGATTGTAGTCTTTCTGATGATGGCTATTCTGGCTGGTGTGAGGTGATGTCTCATTGTAGTTTTGATTCTAATTTCTCTAATATTTACTTATACAGAGCATTTTTCATGTGCCTCTTGGCCATCTATATGTCTTCTTTGGAGAATGCCTATTTAGGTGTGCCAGTTTTTTGTCTGTTTGTTTTATATTGAGCCACATAAGCTGTTTGTAAACTTTGGAGATTAATCCCATCAGTCGCATCATTTATAAATATTTTTTCCCATTCTGAGGGTTGTCTTTTCACTTTTTATGGTTGCTTTTTTTTTTTTTTGCTGTGCAAAATGTTTTGAGTTTAATTAGTTCTCATTTGTTTATTTTTATTTTCATTATTGTAAGAGATGGATTGAAAAAGATATTTCTGCAATTTATTTCAAAGTATGTTCTGCCTATATTTTCCTTTAAGGGTTTTATAAGTATCCAGTCTGACATTTAGGTCTTTAATCCATTTTGAGTTAATTTTTGTGTATAGTATAAAAGAATCTTCTAATTGTTGTTTTTAACATGTAGCTGTCCAGTTTTCCCAGCATCATTTATTAAAGTGACTATATTTTCTCCATTGTATAGTCTTGCCTCATTTTTCATAGATTAGTTGACCTTAAATGCATGGATTTATTTCGGGGCTTTCTATTCTGTTCCATTTATCTATATTCTGTTTTTGTGCCAGTACCATACTGTTTTGATGACTGTAGCTATGTAGTATAGCCTGAAGTCAGGGAAACTGATTCCATTTTATTTCTTGAGATTGCTTTGGCTATTCAGGGTCTTTTGTGTTTAGTACACATTTTAAGACTTTTTGCTCTAGTTTGGTGGAAAATGCCATTGGAAATTTAGTCACTGGTTTCCCAGGTGGTGCTAGTGGTAAAGAACCTGCCTGCCAATGCAGGAGACATAAGAGATGCAAGTTCCATCCCTGGGTCAGGAAGATCCCCTGGAGAAGGAAATGGCAACCCACTCCAGTATTCTTGCCTGGAGAGTTTCATAGACAGAAGAGCCTGGTGAGGTCATAAAGCCATGGGGTCATAAAGAGTCAGACATGACTGAAGGGACTTAGCATGTGCATGCATTGAATTTGTTGATTGCCTTGGGTGATATAGTCATTTTCACAATATTGACTCTTCCAGTCCAAGAACATGGTATAGATTTCATATGTCTGTGTCATCTTTGATTTCTTTCATTGGCACCTTATAGTTTTCTGCATACAGATCTTTTGCCTCCTTAGATATATTTATTGCTTTTTTTTTTTGGTGTAATGGTAAATGGGAATTTCTTTAATTTCCCTTCTTGTTCTTTCACTAATAGTGTATAGAAATGCAATAAATTTCTGTATATTTATTTTGTATCCTTCAACTTTACCAAATTCATTGAACAGCTCTAGTAATTTTCTGGTGGCCTCTTTTGGATTTTCTATGTATAGTATCATGTCATCTGCCAAGAGTGACAGTTTTACTTCTTTTCCAATTTGGATTCTCTTTATTTCTCTTGTCTATTTGCCATGGCTAGAAATTCCAAAACTATGTTGAATAATAGTGGTGAGAGCGGGAACTCTTATATTGTTCCTGATCTTAGCACAAATGCTTTCAGCTTTTCACCATTGAGTATGATATTAGCTGTAAGTTTATCATATATGGATGGCTTTTATTATGTTGAGGTATGTTCCCTCTATGCCCATACTTTCCTGTAAATTGCAGGAAGCCTTTATCTTGTTTGGTTTGGCAACTCAGAAAAAAATATTTGAATGTTTTGGAAAACACACCACACAAGGCAATACTGTTCTTTTATTTGAATCTAATACAGCATCAGTTTACCTTTGTCAGTGTGCATAATGGGAGTAAACAGTATGAGGGGAATTCAACTGAACTGATGACAGAAATTTTCTCCACAATATAGTGTTACTCAAACTCATGTCCATTGAGTCAGTGATGCCATCCAGCCATCTCGTCCTCTGTCGTCCCCTTCTCCTCCTGCCTCCAATCCCTCCCAGCATCAGAGTCTTTTCCAATGAGTCAACTCTTTGCATGAGGTGGCCAAAGTACTGGAGTTTCAGGTTTAGCATCATTCCTTCCAAAGATCACCCAGGGCTGATCTCCTTCAGAATGGACTGGTTGGATCTCCTTGCAGTCCAAGGGACTCTCAAGAGTCTTCTCCAACAATTAGGATTCTTCAAATATTTATATTCCACCACCTGTCAGGAAGTGGTCTTCTTTTTTCATCTAATAAGGTTTCTATGAACCCAAGAATTTCCAATCTCTGGTGGGATCAGGTAGAGAAAAAACATAAACATTTTAATTCTGCTCACAAAGGTACAAGTTTATAATTTTTAAATAAGTTACAATTGGCTTGAGGTGAAGGGCTTCCTTTTATCTGGAAAACACAGATTAAAAGCCAGTAATATTTCAGACAGAAATTGTAAAATTATAACCATATTCAACAGTTCACTCAGTCATGTATGATTAATCCTTAATCTCTTGTTAACAGTTATATGAAGCCATCAGGTTTTTCCATTAGATTTATTTGCCCGGTTAAGCGATATGATCTGAAAGTTATTAGAAACATGTACTTGTCAGAAAGTCCTTGTTATGAATTTTCTTGAAGAGGAAGCATTTTTGCAAACAGACAGTAAAACAGTAACAGTCTATGAATGACAAAAGACTTAAGGCATGGTTAAAGACCTGCTTGCAATGCAATTGACAAAGAAACTTCATTACTGCTGTTACATATAATATTTTAAGATAATAACTAGAGTTATAACTGATAACATTTTACCAGGACATACCAGATTTTTAGGAATTCTATATAATTTCTAGAATATGTTAATAACATTTACCCATACAATACTATTCTAAGAAGATTTACTACCCATTTGACAATGCTTCCCATATAATTTATCAAGCCAAATGAACCTAATTAGATTAATATCTCTCTTTGGGATATTTCAGGGGCCCTTTGAAGCATCCCAACATTAGCTAGAGATCAAAAGAACTTCACTAGAATATGATTTGGGAAATGTGTCAAAAATATTGAAAACATTGGGTCAGAGGATCATAGGTCACTATAAAACTATTCTTAGTCTCTTAACCAAAGTGACAATAAAGGTTTCTAAGGCTAATCCAGAAAGTTAAAGCAGATTAACAGTTAAAGATAAAAAAGCTTTACAATCTGTTATCAAAAGTTGATTAATATTTTAAGGAAATTTTGACCTCTTAACAGAGGAAGAAACTAAATTCAAGTTTCCACCATTTTATTTTTAATGTTAAAACTCAATTAAATTTATCCTAATTTTAGTTCTGGCCGCATGCATAATATCTTTGTAAAGATTTTTTTCTTTCCCTACAGCCTTCTACAGCTTTCAATGTCCATATTAATTTGCTCCTTATTTACCTTCTTATTCAGATATAACCATGTTTAAGACAAAATTACTTCCTTTTCCTGTAAAAAAAAAGTTTTATTTTTAATTCCTCAGATCTTCTTTTACTGAAAAAAGCACACACATCATACTTTCCTTGTTTATTGAAATGTTTTCCTTATTATTTCTAGTAGCTTTAGTAACACCTTTAAATTAAAATCCTCCTCATAGAAATCTTAATTTTCAGCAAAAATTAAGAAGTAGTCAATTATGAATAATCTTTTACATTAGCATTCTACAGACTGGCAAACTTATAAATACCAACATTTTCTAAAAACATGTGCTTTCTTATAGAAAATCTCATATCGTGGTACGAAACATATTTAATAATAATCCTAACTATCTTTAGTTTTCTCTAAAATGAAGCCAATGTTCAGTAATTAATCCTTCAGTATCCTTTTATTTTGGAATAACCTAGATATTCAATAAACTTCCAGCATTTAACTTAATTTAGCAAGACTCTACAGTTTGAAATTATCAAATATCTGCAGAGACTATTTTTAAGTAGACTTTTTTTTGGTGATACCACACAGCTTGCAGGTTATTAGTGCCTCTACCCGGGATTGAACCTGAGCCCTGGCCGTGAGAGTGCTGAGTCCTAACCACTGGACTGCCAGGGAATCCTCAAGCAGGCATTCTTAAAACAATTATTCCTAAAGAGTTTACCTAAAAGCTCTTATCAACTTTACATTTAATTTACTTATAAAGAATTTCATCATGTCAAGTTATTTATCCTGCTGACAAATTTGCAACAAGTATAAAAACATCTTGTTTGACAATACAATAAAAATATATCAACACAATGTTGATTACTCTAAAGACATGTCTGTATTAACTAAACCAATAAACTTAAACTAACTGTAATACCAAATGTTAATTTAATACTGAATATTATGCTGTAATTAAAAAGTTATATGAACATAGTCTCTCTCTCAAAATATTGTACTGTAATTACCTTTCATTATGGTGTGAGATGACAAAATGCCAACCTGATGAAATGAAGTGAGGTGAGTGACATAGGCATTGTGATATAGCTTTAGGCTAGGGAAAAATAAAGAAAAAAATACAGAATATTTCCAGTTCATGTGAACCTGAAATTCATTTAGATTAATTTCTTTTATATTTCTGAAAGTTTATATAAGCACTTAATTTCCTTTAAGCTAGTAAAGCAGCACTCATCTACAGTTTAACTTTGATAATACCCCCCAAAGATAAAGACATATATTTATGATGTACACATAGAGAAATAGGTGACAGACACAACCAGAGATCTCATAGCTTCATTTTAAAACTTAGTCATGAATCAAGCATTACAATATAAAATTCACTATTTTATAAATAACAGTTGGAGTAAGTTAAATTTAAAAGGGCTTCTTCCCTCTCTCTCCCTCTCCCCCCTCAGTCTTGGAAGATGGTCTAGATAAGTGTTCCTGAGAGCCTTGGCAGAACATTTATAACTCAAGACACACAGAGAGAAAAACAAGTTCTTCTAGAAGGACTCATTCCCTTAGGGTCAGAATTCAAGAAGATGTTTATCAAGCCAGCTTTCTCAAACTTAACAACATATGCAATAAAAGAGTCCCATTTTAGCCATTTTCAGGTCTAGATTTCCTTTAATTCCCAAGTTAAGTAAGTACTTGTAATGATATGTTTTGTAAGTACATAAACCTGGCTGGGGTGTTCATTGGAGGCTGGCTTTCTGACATTGTTCATTTCTCTATTTTCCATTTTAAAGAGGCTATTTTCCATTTTTAAATTGAATTTGTTGGGTATTTATGAAATTGTGTGGTGGGCCAATCTGCTGCTTGTGAGTTTAACTCCGCTAGGTGTCACCCTAGAGTAATTTCAGCTCTTTAATGGTTAAAGTCTTGATTTCTCCTTCAGGCCATCTAAAACCACCATGGGTCCTTGGATCATTGAATGGGCCAATTTTTATACGTGATCCATGGATGAGCAAGTCTTTAATGAGTGGGCTTCCCTGTGGGACCACTGAATGATATGAAGATTCTGCCTCCATCACTCCTGTAAATTTCTCAGTTGCCTGAGAAAACCACAAAGTCCACATGTAATATCTTCTCTTTCATCCTGACAAATTCTGTTGAGGCAGCCAAATTGAGGAAAATAGCCAGGTCAGCCTCTTTCCCAACCATTCAGCCCAGACATCTCAGTGTCTTTCAACTGAGCAAATTCCACTGTCTTTCAACCTGATTCCTTCAGTATCTTCCAACTGAGGGGACCAGATAAGATAGGATGGGGCAGGGTACAAACATGCCTGAGACTTGGGACATGACCATTTTCTTGTGCCACACTCTTTCTTGCAACATCATTCCATAATGCTATAGTTCCAGTTATCTTAAATTTTATGTCACTTCTTTATTCATTACACTGTAATCAGAGGTTTAACTATGCCTTTTAAGTCTCTTGTCATTTATAGTCAGTTATTTTTGTACCCTCTGGCTTCACAGAATATAATCAGTCTGATTTCAGTACTGACCATCTGGTGATGTCCATGTATAGAGTCGTGTCCTGCATTGTTGGAAGAGGGTGTTTGCTATGACCAGTGTGTTTTCATGACAAAACTCTGTTAGCCTTCGCCCTGCATCATTTTGTACTCCAAGGCCAAACTTGTTACTCTAGATATCTCTTGACTTCCTACTTTTGCATTCCAATCCCCTGTGATGAAAAGGACATCTTTCTTGCGTGTTAGTTCTAGAAGGTCTTCATAGAACTGGTCGTCTTCAGCTTCTTCAGAGTGAGTGACTGGGGCATAGACTTGGATTACTATGATGTTGAATGGTTTTGCCTTGGTAATGAATCAAGATCATTCTGTTGTTTTTGAGATTGCACCCAAGTACTGCATTTCAGACTCTTTTGTTGACTATGAGGGCTACTTCATTTCTTCTAAGGGATTCTTACCCACAGTAGTAGATGTAATGGTCATCTGAATTATTAATAAATTCCCCCCATTCTCATCCATTTCAGTTCACTTATTTCTAAGATGCCAATGTTCACTCTTGTCATCTCCTGCTTGACCATGTCCAATTTAGCTTGATTCGTGGACCTAACATTCCAGATTACTATGTAATATTGTTCTTTACAGCATTGGACTTTATATTCACTACCAGACACATCCACCACTGAGCAACATTTCTGCTTTGACCAAGCCACTTCTTTCTTTCTGAAGCTATTAGTAATTGCCCTCCACTCTTCCTCAGCAGGATATTGGACATCTTCCAGCCCGGGGGTCTCCTCTTCTAGTATCATATCTTTTTGCCTTTTCATACTGTTCATGGGGTTCTTGTGGCAAAATTATTGGAGGGATTTCCCATTTCTTCCTTCAGTGGGTCACGTTTTGTCAGAACTCTTCATTATGACCCATCTGTCTTGGTGACCTTGCGCAGTATGGTTCCTAGCGTCATTGAATTCTGCACGCCCCTTTGCTACAACAAGGCTGTGATCCATGAAGGGGAGAAGCTCTATGCAGTCAGCAAAAACAAGACTTGGAGCTGACTGTCGTTCAGATCATGAGCTCTTTATTGCAAAATTCAGGCTTAAATGGAAGAAAGTTGGGAAAACCACTAGGCTACTCAGGTATGACCTAAATCAAATCCCTTATGATTATACAGTGGAGGTGATGAACAGATTCAAGGGGCTAGATCTGGCAGACAGAGTACCTGAAGAACTATGAATGGAAATTCACATCATTGTACAGGAGGCAGTGATCAGAATCACCCCAAGAAAAAGAAATGCAAGAAGGCAAAGTGGTTGTCTGAGGAGACTTTACAAACAGCTGAGGAAAGAAGTGAATAGCAAGAGAGAAAGGGAAAGATATACCCAACTGAATGTAGAGTTCCAGACAATAGCAAGGAGAGAGAAGAAAGCCTGCTTAAATGAACAGTGCAGAGAAATAGAGGAAAACATAGAATTGGAAAGACTAGAATCTCTTTAAAAAATTGGTGATATCAAGGGAACAGTTCTTGCAAAGATGGGCATGATAAAGAGATAAATGGTAAGGACCTAACAAAAATGGAAGAGATGAAGAACAGGTGACAAGAATACGCAGACAAACTATATAAAAAAGGTCTTAGTGAGTTCCATAACCACAGTGGTGTGGTCACTCACCTAGAGTGAGATATTCTGGTGTATGAAGTCAAGTGGGACTTAGGAAGCATTAGTAGTAACAAAGCTAGTGAAGGTGACGGAGTTTCAGCTGAGCTATTTCAAATTCTAAAAGATGATACTGTTAAAGTGATATACTCAATATGTGAGCAAATTTGGAAAACTCAGCAGAGGCCACAAGATTGGAGAACATCAGTTTTCTTTTCAATCCAAAGGAAGGGCAATGACAAAGAATGCTCAAACTACCATACAACTGTGCTCATTTCACATGCTAGCAAGGTTATGCTCAAAATCCTTCAAGCTAGGCTTCAGCAGTATGTGAAGTGAGATATTCCACATGTATCAGTTCAGATCAGTCACTCAGTCATGTTCAACTTTTTGTGATCCCATGGACTGTTGCACACAAGGCTTCCCAATCCTTCACCACCTTGTGGAGCTTGCACAAACTCACATCCATCGAGTCGATGATGCCATCCATCCATCTCATCCTCTGTCATCCCCTTCTCCTGCCTTCAATCCTTTCCAGCATCAGGGTCTTTTCAAATGAGTCAGCTTTTCACATCAGGTGGCCAAAATATTGGAGTTTCATATTCAGCATCAGTCCTTCCAGTGAATATTCAGGGTTGATGTCCTTTAGGATGAATGGTTGGATCTCCTTGCAGTCCAAGGGACTCTCAAGCGTCTTCTCCAACACCACAGTTCAAAAGCATCAATTCTTTGGCACTCAGCTTTCTTTATAGTCCAACTCTCACATCCATACATGACTACTGGAAAAACCATAGCCTTGACTAGACGGACCATTGTTGGCAAAGTATTATTTCTGCTTTTTAATATGCTGTACTAAGTCGTTCATAGCTTTTCTTCCAAGGAGCAAGCATCTTTTAATTTCATGGCTGCAGTCACCATCTGCAGTGATTTTGGAGCCCCCCAAAATAAAGTCTGTCTTGGTTTCCATTGTTTCCCCATCTTCTTGCCATGAAGTGATGGGGCCAGGTGCCATGATCTTAGGTTTTTGAATGTTGAGGTTTAAGCCAGCTTTTCACTCTCCTCTTTCACTTTCATCAAGAGGCTCTTTAGTTCTTCTTCACCTTCTGCCATAAGAGTAGTGTCATCTGCATTTGAGGTTATTGATATTTTCCTGGCAAACTTGATTCCAGCTTGTTCTTCATTCAGCCCAGCATTTCACATGATACACTCTGCATATAAGCTAAATAAGCAGGGTGACAATATACAACCTTGACATACTCCTTTCCCAATTTGGAACCAGTCTGTTTTTCCATGTCCAGTTTTAACTGTTGCTTCTTGATCTGTACACAGGTTTCTCAGGAGGCAGGTAAGGTGGTCTGATTCTCCCATCTCTTTAACAATACTCCGCAGTTTGTTGTGACCCACACAGTCAAAGGCTTTGGCATAGTCAATAAAGCAGATGTAGTCGTTTTTCTGGAACTCTCTTGATTTTTCTATGATCCAACAGATGTTGGCAATTTGACCTCTGGTCCCTCTGCCTTTTCTAAATCCAGCTTGAACATCTGGAAGTTCACGGTTCATGTACTGTTGAAGCCTAGCTTGGAGAATTTTGAGCTTTACTTTGCTGGCATTTAAGATGAGTTCAATAGTGCAGTAGTTGGAATATTCTTTGGCATTGCCTTCCTTTGGGATTGGAATGAAAACTGACCTTTTCTAGTCCTGTGGCCACTGCTGAGTTTTCCAAATTTGCTGGCATATTGAGTGCAGCACTTTCACAGCATCATCTTTTAGGAGTTGAAATAGTTCAACTGGAATTCCATCTCCTCCACTAGCTTTGCTTATAGTGATATTTCCTAAGGTCCACTTGAGTTCACATTCCAGGATGTCTGGCTCTAGATGAATGATCACACCATGTGATTATCTGGGTCATGAAGATCTTTTTTGTACAGTTCTTCTGTGTATTGTTGCCACCTCTTCTTAGTATCTTCTGCTTCTGTTAGGTCCATACCATTTCTGTCCTTTATTGTGCCCATCTTGGCATGAAATGTTCCCTTGGTATCTCGAATTTTCTTTAAGAGATCTCTAGTCTTACCCATTCTATTGTTTTCCTCTATTTCTTTGCATTGATCACTGAGGAAGGCTTTCTTATCTCTCCTTGCTGTTCTTTGGAACTCTGCATTCAAATGGGTATATCTTTCCTCTTCTCCTTTGCCTTTAGCTCCTCTTCTTTTCTCAGCTATTTGTAAGACCTTCTCAGGCAACCATTTTGCCATTTTGCATTTCTTTTTCTTGGGGATGGTCTTGATCATTGCCTCCTGTACAATGTCATGAACCTCTGTCCATGGTTCTTCAGGCATGCTATCAGATCTAATCCCTTGATTCTATTTGTCACTTCCACTGTATAATTGTAAGGGATTTGATTTAGGTCATACCTGAATGGTCTAGTGGTTTTCCCTACTTTCTTCAATTTAAGTCTGAATTTGGCAATAAGGAGTTCATGATCTGAGTCACAGTCAACTCCCTGTCTTGTTTTTACTGACTGTATAGAGCTTCTCCATCTTTGGCTGCAAATAATATAATAATCAATCTGATTTTGGTATTGACCATCTGGTGATGTCCATTTGTAGAGTCTTCCCTTGTGTTGTTGGAAGAAGGTATTTGCTAAGACCAATATGTTCTCTTGGCAAAACTCTGTTAGGCTTTGCCCTGCTTCATTTTTGTACTCCAAGGCCAGATTGCCTGTTACTCCAGGTATGTCTTGGAGTACATATGTCTTGGTAATGTCTTCCTACTTTTTCATTCCAGTCCCCTATAATGTAAAGGACATCTTTTCTGGATGCTAGTTTTAGAAGGTCTTGTAGGTCTTCATTAAAGTGAAAGTGAAATCTCTCAGTCATGTCTGACTCTTTGCAACCCCATGGACTGTAGCCTACCAGGCTCCTCCATCCATGAGATTTTCCAGGCAAGAGTACTGGAGTGGATTGCCATTTCCTTCACCAAGATCTTCATATAACCATTCAAATTCAGCTTCTTTAGCATTACTTTTGGGACATAGACCTGGATTACTGTGATATTGAATGGTTTGCCTTGGAAACAAACAGAGATCATTCTGTCATTTTTGAGACTGCACCCAAGTACTGCATTTTGTACTCTTTTGTTGATTATGCTGGCTACTCCATTTCTTCTAAGGGATTCTTGCCCATAGTAGTAGATATAATGGTCATCTGAGCTAAATTCGCCCATTCCAGTCCATTTTAGTTCACTGCTTCCTAAAATGTTGATATTCACTCTTGCCATCTCCTGTTTGACCCATGGACCTAACATTCTAGGTTCCTGTGCAATATTGTTCTTTACAGCATCAGACTTTACTTCCATCACCAGTTACATCCACAACTGGGTGTTGTTTTCAGAAAAGAGTGAAGAAATAACACCTCCAGATGTATAGGACGGGTTTAGTAAAGGCAGAAGAACCAACGATCAAATTGCCAACATTCGTTGTGTCATAGAGAAAGCAAGAGAACTCCAGAAAAACATCTGCTTCATTGACTATACTAAAGTCTGACTGTGTGGTTCACAACAAACTGTGGAAAATTCTTAAAGAGATGGGATTACCAGACCACCTTGCTTGTGTCCTGAGCAACCTGTATGCAGGGCAAGAAGCAACTGTTAGAACTGGACATAGAATCACAGACTGGTTCAAAACTGGAAAAGCAGTATGACATGGCTGTATATTGTCAACCTGCTTATTTAACTTATGGGCAGAGTACATCATGTGAAATGCTGGGCTGGATGAAGCACAGCTAGAATCAAGATTGCTGGGAGAAATCTCAATAGCCTCAGATATGCAAATGATACCACTCTAATGGCAGAAAGCAAAGAGGAACTAAAAAGCCTCTTGATGAGGCTGAAAGAGGAGAGTGAAAAGCTGCCTTAAAACTCAACATGCAAAAAGTAAGATCATGGCATTTGGTCCCATCACCTCACCGCAAATAGAAGGGGATAAAGTGGAAACAGTGACAGATTTTCTTTCTTTGGGCTCCAAAATCACTGCGGATGGTAACTGCAGCCTTGAAATTAAAAGACACTTGCTCCTTGGAAGAAAAGTTACGACAAACTTAGACACTGTATGTATTAAAAAGCTGAGACATCACTTTGCTGACAAAGGTCCGTATATTCAAAGCTATGATTTTTCCAGTAGTTGTGTATGAATGTGAGGGTTGGGCTGTAAAGGAGGCTGAGTGCTGAACAATTGATGCTTTCAAATTGTGGTTCTGGAGGAGACTTTTTTGTGTGCCCTGGACTCCATGGAGATCAAACCAGTCAATCCTAAAGGAATTCAACCTTGAATATTCATTGGAAGGACTGATGCTGAAGTTGCAGCTCCAATACTTTGGCTATCTGATGTGAAGAGCTGACTCTTTGGAAAACAATCTGATGCTGGGAAAGATTGAAGGCAAAAAGTAGAAGTGGGTGGCAGAGGGTGCAATGTTCAGATAGCAACACCAACTCAATAGACATGAATTTGAGCAAACTCCAGGAGACAGTGAAGGACAGAGAAGCCTGGCGTGCTGTAGTCCACGTGGTTGCAAAGAGTTGGACATGACTTAGTGACTAAGCAGCAACAGCAACAACTGTTGTACTCTGATAGTGTTACAAAAGAGCTTCATCTTCAAGAAGATGCAGTAGAAGGCTACAGAAGCAGTTACAACAGTTGCACATCAGGATAATGGCTATGGGAAGATTCTAGGATTGTAGCCCATACCAACTAAAACAAGGCACTGTCATGCCCTTGGAGCCCTTAGATCAGGAATCCAGAGATTTTAACTCCCTGACAGGCAGAGTTGATGACCCCATTTATCCCTGAAGCAGCTATAGAAGACACACCATCCTCCCTCTGCTTCCAATAAGACTATGGGAGTAAAATCTCTGAGGGGGGAATGAGATAGGAAGGGGGCAATGGCACAAACGCTCAAAGGATGACATAGCCCAAGAACATGACATAAACTGGTTAGGATAAGCTACGTCCAAGATGGTGGATGAGTCAGCTTACTCTAGACCTTGAGCCTTAGTATATGTTAATTGTAACACATCAGCAAGCTAAATGAGATATCCACAAGCACCATGACAGTTCCAAGACCAACCATAAAACGTCAAAAAGTGAGTGGTGACCTAATTCCTGGAAAAACCAACCCCTCCTGTCTCGCAGGTGCCTGTCAGCGCATGTGTATTCAGTTACTCAGTCATGTTCAACTCTTTGCCACCCCATGGACTGTAGCCCACCAGGCTCCTCTGTCCATGGAAATTTCCAGGCAGGAATACTGGAGTTGGTGGCCATTTTTTTCCTCCAGGGGATCTGTCATAGACCACCAAATAAAACTCAAGATCATCAACTAAGAATTGGGAAATCCAAGAACCAGGAGAGACTCACCAAAATTTGCCTGGACTCTCCAGGGAGATGGACAGGCACAAGAGACTTCTGTTGTCCCAAGTTTCTAGATCCTTACAGAGTTTAGGCAAAAGAGGGGTCTGCTCTGGCCCCTCTCTTTGGTTGTCAAAACTGTCAACTGGAAAAAAAAGCATAAGGTGAAAGCTGTGAGTTCAGTTTTATTTGGGGACCTACTGAGGACTACAGCCAGGAAATACCCTCAGGTTTAGTAATTCTTCAAATGGAGTCACAAAACTCAGACAAATTATAATCCCAATAGTTATGGCTTATTATAGCAAAATAATAGTTAAAAGTGGCACATACAGCAGAGTTCAGGAGAGACCGGGCACAAAATTCCAGTTGTATGCTTCCAGTGGATTTGTGCTAACAATGCTTAGTGCCCCCAGCAAGGAAGTGTGACAACATGTGTAAAGTATTGCCAACCAGGAAAATTCACCTGGACCTTGGTGCCCAGGATATTTATTGGGAGTAGGTCACATAGGCACGTCTCATAGCATGCATGACTGACCTGAGTCTCCATCCCTTCCATAGGTTATGCTTATACCATGTGACCCAAGGCTTCCACCATAAAGCATATTGTTAGCATAGATTATCTGGTGTGGCCCAACACCCCTATGTAAACAAAGACACTTATCAGGTAGTGTATTCTTAGGTCTTAGAGGTTATTACCTAGGAAAAGGGGAGGGCCAAACTTTCTTTGGAGTTTGTGAGTATGGACACATCAGCCTTGCTAATTTAGTCCTATACTGTATACTTATAAAATGTTTGAGATGAAACAAGGGTAATTTTGACCTTCCCAGGTGGTGCAACAGTAAATAATCTGCCTGCCAATGCAGGAGACACAGGAGTCATGGGTTTGATCCCTGGGTAGGGAAGATCCTCTGGAGGAGGAAAGGAAAACACACTCCAGTATTCTTGCCTGAAAAATCTCATGGACAGTGGAGCCTGGTGGGCTACAGTCCATGGAGTGGCAAAAAATTGGACATGACTGAGTGACTAAGTATGTGCAAAAGAGTAGTTTTGCATAATTTCTTCAAGAAAATAGAAGACAGGGAACACTTCCCAAGTCATTTTATTAGGCCAGCATTATCTTAATACCAAAATGAGATAAGAACGGTACAGGGAAAGAAAACTATGACCTATCACTGTGTTCATGGGCCAATAGATTAAATATAGTTAATATTTTAATTGCCCTCAAATAGATCTATAGACTTAATGCAATTTTAATAAAAACCCCAGCAAAAGTTTTTGTAGGTCCAGATTAATTAATGATAAATTTAAATTGAAAGGTAAAGGAACTAGAATAGCCAAAATAATTTTGATAAAGGACAAAATTGGAGGAAAGACACGGATTTTAAGAATTGCTGTAATAATTCTAGAGTAATACTTTAGCCACCTGATGCAAAGAACTGACTCATTTGAAAAGATCCTGATGCTAGGAAAGATTGAAGGCAGGAGGAGAAGGGGACGGCAGAGAATGAGACGGTTGGATGGCATCAGTGACTCAATGGACATGAGTTTGAGTAAGCTCCAGGAGTTGGTGATGGACAGGGAGGCCTGGTATGCTGAAGTCTATGGGGTTGCAAAGAGTCGGACACGACTAAGCAACTGAACTGAACTGAACTGAATCTTAACAGTGTGGTATAGAGCCAAGAGCTAAACACACAGAGGGATAGACACAACTTTGTAAAATATCAATTTGCCATATTCATGAGGGCAATTCAACAGGGGAAAAGATAATCTTTTCAATAAACAGTGTTAGAAAAATTGGACATGCCCTAGAGATATGAAAGTGTATGATCACACAGACACCATGCATAAATGTTTATGGCAGCTCTATTTGTAATCATCAAAACTGGAAAGGACACAAATGTCCTTTAGTGAATGAATGGATAAACAAACTGTGCTACATCCATATAATGGAATATTAGTCAGCAATTAAAAATGAATTTAACAACTTGGATGAAACTCAAAGGCATGGTGAGTTGAAGAAGTCAGTCACAAAATATTACAGGCTGTATTACTCCATTTACATGACATGCTTGAAAAGACAAAGTGTAGTGATGGAGATCAGATGCATGGTTTCAGGGGCATAGGAACAGAAAGAGGGTGTGAGTATAAAGTGGCTGCAAAAGGGAGTGATTTGGATTAATAGAACAGTTCTGTGCGAACTGGTGGTAGTTACACAAATCAATGCATGTGTTAAAATCCATAGAACTGTACACCCTAAAATGTCAATTTCAGTGTATGATGACTAAAATTATTTGCTAAATTTTCTAATCAGGTGAGAAGCCTTCCTTTCTATAAAACTTGAACACAAGTGTGTGTAGGCTCCTCTGTCCACGGGATCCTCCAGGCAAGAACACTGAAGTGGGTTGTCATTACCCTCTCCAGGGAAGTGTGTGTATGCCTAAGCATTAGTTTTGTTTGTTTTTAACCCATATAAAGACTTATGTCACATGTACTCTTATATCTGATTTCTTTTATTTAACATAACATCTCTGTGTTAGTTCCTTATTTCTCATAGCTACGTATTTTCCAAGGTATGAATATGAACTATTTATTCATTTGCCTGTTGATGTATAATTGGCTTGTTTCTAGATTTTTTACTATTAAGAATAGTTTTACTACATGAACATTCCTGCGTCTCTCCCAGGTTTACATGTATGTGCAAGAATGCTCACCCCAGTCAGTATAACATGAAAGTGAAAGTGAAAGCCACTCAGTCAGGTCCAGCTCTTTGTGACCCCATGGACTATACAGTCCATGGAATTCTCCAGGCCAGAATATGAAGTGGGTAGCCTTTCCCTTTTCCAGGGGATCTTCCCAACCCAGGAATTGAACTCAGGTCTCTCACATTGCAGCCAGATTCTTTACCAGCTGAGCCACAAGGGAAGTCCAAGAATACTGGAGTGGGGAGCTTATCCCTTCTCCAGCGGATCTTCCCGACCCAGGAATCAAACCAGGGTCTCCTGCACGGCAGGTGGATTCTTTACCAACTGAGCTATGTAGGAAGCCCAGTATAAGATGAAAAAACAGTAAATCAAACATTACCTAACCATCCAATAGAGAATGACTGAATATGCTCTGGCTCTCATAAGTGATGGCACACCATCAAAATCACTTCAAAACCTGTGAGCCATTGTTTGGTAAGTTACAAGAGTGTTCCTCATAGGCTGTGGTAATTATGACTAATGTCCCTAATGACTGCAGATGGGTCCCAGTAACCTTCGGGGCAGGGAGCTCCCTGAGTCTTGGCACTCCTGAGGGCAGAGATGAGGACAAAGAGGAAGGAGCCTGTGACACAGGTGATTGGCTGCCCCAGAGCACTCCAGGGAGGGCCTTACCAGGTCCTGGCCTGGGGTCCTGATATCAGAGCTTCCCCATCTGCCTGACTGCGCTTCCAGGAAGGCAGTCCCAGGCCAGGTCTGAGGTGGCCTGTTTTAGAGTTATTTCTATTGTTTAAGTAATATTCACTGTTATTTACTAGCCCATAGTTCTGGGGAGAAAAACAGAAAGGATATTGACTGCACAAAACTAGTCATTCCATCAGAATGTGATGATCTGGTTTGAATGCCCATCAGAGAACTCTACAGAAAACCAGTTAGTCAAAATAAACCATTTTGTGCCATGAACGTAAAGATACTCATCTAAACCCTAACATAATTTGTACATAACTTAATGATGCTCTAGTTCTTATGGAGCAGGTGTGAGAATTCTCATCATATCATCTCACAAAGGAGCACCTGTGCACAAGGACTGGCATCTCAAATATCTCAGCTCAGAGCAGAAGCAACAGCATGCCAGTGTTCCCCATCGTGGAGAGGAATCTTTGATTCCCACTGTGGGGAGAGTGTGTCACCTGCCTGCCTCTGAAAGAATTCCTGTCCTGTGCCTGGTTTTCGATTTGGTTCAGTCATTCAGTCATATTATATCTTTCTTCCACCTTTCAATGATTTCTTTTAATTTCTCATGTTCAGTGGAAACACCCTTATTTTTAGGACACATTAATTTCAAGCAATTCAATTATTTTAGTGAATTAAAACTTTAGAGCAGAATCTAGAATCTGAATGTTTATTTAGAGCACCAATATCATACAACTTATAGTAAGTCTGGTTTTATTAATTTTTAGGAAACCTCACTCCCCTTCAAAGGGAAGAGAGCATTATCCCCAATATGGAGCTGACAAGTTCAGCAAGATGAAAAACTAGTTTCTTCTCCCTGAAAAAGCCCTGTAGAATATTTTTTGAACACAAAAGGCAGGGAAGATGTGAGTGAGACTGACTCCTTGTCATAGAAGTAACATCTAGAGGAAAGGGTGGCCGAGGACAGCTAGAACCTCTGGGGAAAAATATTTTATTCTGGATTCCTTCTCACAGTCCTCTAGATCCTGGCTGAGGAGCCAAAACCAGATGAACCTGAGGATGAGATAATGAACCTAACTAGCATAGTGAACCATTCCAGGGACTTTGATACTGAGATGCTGAAATACTTCTCTAGCCCAGTATCTGAAGCCACAGCAACATCAATAATGACAGCAAAAACCTCTCTCTGCTTCATTCTTCCTGGATGGCTGGAGCTGGACTAGGACTGGAGGATTCTGGGTGGATCAATTATAGGAGGGTGTAATCTTGGTGGTCTTGGACATAACAGGTTACTGGTTAGGATACTGCAATAAGAACAGCAGACATCAGATCCTATCAGTTTAGGACCTCTCCTCTATACAAACAAGAATGGCATCTTGAGCGTTTAAACTGAGTTCACTGGCACTGTCACTCAAGGATTCACACCTGTGAGAGGGAATTTCTGCTTCTAACTGGTACCAACACAGGAAAGAGGATCCACCCTGCCGGGCTGGTATGGCTGCTGTTCCAATGGCTCGCTCTGTCTCAAACTCTCCCTTGTTGTTCTGTCTTGCATCTACTTCAAAGGTATGCAGGAGGGTTAAATGAAATCACTCATGTAAATAATGCTTCATAAATATTTTATCTATTTAAATAATAGTTTTTTTACATGTTGTTATTGTTCCAGTCGCTTAGTCGTATCCAGCTCTTTGCGACCCCATGGACTGCAGCACACCAGGTTTCCTTGTCCTTCACCATTTCCCGGAGTTTGCTCAAACTCATGTCCATGGAGTCGGTGATGCCATCCAACCATCTCTTCCTCTGTCATCCCCTTCTCCTCCTGCCTTCAGTCTTTCCCAGCATCAGCGTCTTTTCCAGTGAGTCAGTTCTTCACATCAGGTAGCCAAAGTATTGGAGCTGCAACTTCAGTCCTTCCAATGAATATTCAGGGTTGATTTCCTTTAGGATGGACTGGTTGGATCTCCTTGCAGTCTAAGGGATTCACAAAAGTCTTCTCCAACACCACAGTTCAAAAGTAGCAATTCTTCAGCACTCAGCCTTCTATATTGTCCAACTCTCACATCTGTACATGACTACTGGAAAAACCAAAGCTTTGACTAGACGGACTTTTGTCAGCAAAGTAATGTCTCTGCTTTTTAATACACTATCTAGGTTTGTCATAGCTTTTCTTCCAAGGGGAAGGCATCTTTTAATTTCATGGCTGCAGTCACCATCCACAGTGATTTTGGAGCCCAAGAAAAGAAACCCTGTCACTGTTTCCATTGCTTCCCCATTTATTTGCCATGCAGTGGTGGGACCAGATGCCATGATCTTAGATTTTTGAATGTTGAGTTTTAAGCCAGTTTTTCACTTTCTTCTTTCCCCTTCATCAAGAGGCTCTTTAGTTCCTCTTCGCTTTCTGCCATAAGGGTGGTGCCATCTGCATATCTCAGCTTATTGGTATTTCTGCCAGCAATCTTGATTTTAGGTTGTGCTTCATCCAGCCTGGCATTTCACATGATGTACTCTGCATATAAGTTAAATAGGCAGGATGGCAATATATAGCCTTGACGTACTCCTTTCCCAATTTTGAACCAGTCTATTGTCCCATGTCCAGTTCTAACTGTTGCTGTTTGACCTGTACACAGGTTTTTCAGGAGGCAGGTAAAGTGTTCTGGTGCTCCCATCTCTTTAACAATTTTCCCACAGTTTGTTGTGATCCACACAGTCAAAGGCTTTAGTGTAGTCAATGAAGCAAAAGTAGATGTTTTTCTGGAAATCTCTCACTTTTTCTGTGATCCAATGGATGCATAACAACATATAAGACATGGTTGGAAAATTTCAAGGAAGAATGGAAAATATTTGTGTTTACAGTTCTGATAGGAGTAACAGTACCACACACCAAATAGGATGATGATATAGCCTAGTAAATAGTTAACTCAGGGCCCAGTTGGGAAAACACACTTTGAAAGGCGGGATTTTGTCCCTGAGCCTGTGTGTGCACTTGAGCAAAGTTCATAGGAAAAAGCATGACAGGGATGAATTGGCAATATACTGTTGTAAGGTCCTTACACTATATATGAAGAGACATATTATTTGCAGCTGGATTCCAATTAATTAACATTTTACATTGGAGAATATTAATGTGATAAAAATGATTAGCTAATAGTGGTGACAAAATGAAATCATAATCAATTAATCCAGGGAACAGTAAACAGGCCTACCTCTCCCATAGAAAGGAAAATCAAGTAGAAGAAAAAGGTAGAGGCAGGGAATTGGTAGAACCACCCTCAAAACATTTCATTCTAATCCTCATGATAGTGGGCTCTGCTTAGGTTTTATCATTTAGGGGATGCAAGTTTCCACCAGATGACTTGGTAGTGGGTCCACTGAACTGGAAAAGCTGAGCTTGTGCCACCTGGCATTTAGGGCTCTTCCTGACTCTAAGAAGGCAAGAAAGGATTTCATATTGCTGGTTGGTGTGTTGACTTGACTATCCAGGAAAATAGAATTGCTGCCACAAAGTTTGATTCACCTCCTCCTAGTTTGTATCTCCCCCTCCCATCCATTTTGGAAAATTAAAAACTTTTTAAAAGTTTTTAAATTTTTTTAGGACAAAACCTTCCACTTCTTGAAGTCAATGTATTTTTTCCTATTCTCACTAAGTACGACTAAAAATGCTGCAAATTACATATAAAATATGCCTGAGGATTCTGAAAGTTTAAGAGAAGAAAGTAGCAAACTGATTAGAACTCTCAGAAACCAATGATGAATGTGGTTGTGGTGGGTTCCTTGGGTTTTCTTTTTGGTTTATATATCCTGTTCTGGGTACTTGGGAAGACAAAGAAGAAGGGAAAAAAGTCACCTTAGTGACAGAAAATTTTTTGTCAATTATCAGTTGTATTTCAGCCAAACACCACAGATACACACACACATACACCAAACTTAAAGGAATGTGTAGTCTATGCCCACTTCCGCAAAGCCAAGGTAAGAACCTAAACATCCACACCAAGCTGGCAGTAATGAGGCAGCAATCTACTAAAGTCCAAGATTTAAAAAATCTGGAGTCTCATGCCACAATACTCAAAATGTCCAGGTTCCTATTTAAAATCTCTCACTGAACCACAAATTAATAATTACAAAGAAAGCATTCAGAGTTTGGGATGACAAAATCTCTGGAGATGGATAGTGGTGATTTTTGCACAATAATGTGAGTGTACTTAATGCCACTGAATCGTTCAATTAACATGCTTAAAATGATAAATTTTATTATATATACTTTACCACAATAAAAAAATCAGGAAAAAACTTTCAGGTGAAGGTGACATAGCCTAGTTTGTTTTAAATAAGTAGCTGTAAGTAGATCTAAATGAAATGCAAATGTTCAAATTAGAAATAGTGATATGCTGTTCTTTCTGAATCCAAAGCCCATAGGTATGACCACTTAGCTGTACAGCACACTTATTATGTCATAGATGCCTCTACAACATTGTCAGTACTGGCTTAAGACAGGGCTCTGAATAGTTGCTGATTCTATTTTCCTTAGAATGGTTGTCACAGTCAAAAGGCATGCTCTGAAAGATCTCAGGCTCCCTTCTATTGTGAAAATTGCAGTCTTTTGTAACAGCAAAGTGACCCCCCATGGAAACTATGTAAACTTGTCTCAGCCCATCCATCCATCCGTCTGTCCACCTGAACTTCCATGCATGGGAAATCATGACTTAATCTATCTTTCCTCCCAAGAAACATGTTTCTAGAGCTTCAGTAGGCCATGAACTACAGTCCACATCCCATTAAATAGCTTCAGCATTATCCTGTGAGGCAGGGTAAGGGATGTTCTTAAGGAAATTTGTTCCTATTTCAGAATTCTGGTCCTCTGTCTTCTCCTCTGGGATTGATCGCCTCTTTTGGCATTCTGTGACATGTTTATCCGGAGAAGGCAATGGCACCCCAATCCAGTGCTCTTGCCTGGAAAATCCCATGGATGAAGGAGCCTGGTAGGCTGCAGTCCATGGGGTCGCTAAGAGTCGGGCATGACTGAGTGACTTCACTTTCACTTTTCACTTTCATACATTGGAGAAGGAAATGGCAACCCGCTCCAGTGTTCTTGCCTGGAGAATCCCAGGGACAGAGGAGCCTAATGGGCTGCCGTCTATGGGGTCACATAGAGTTGGATACGACTGAAGCGACTTAGCAGCAGCAACAGCAGCAGCAGACATGTTTATCACAAGCTTATAAACAAGAGCTTTCAGATGAAACTATACTTTTTATGCATATCTCTAGCTGCTGGATCACTGGGATTCTCCCCACTGACCAACACCAAAATAGTAGAACATTCACAAATGATGTAGCTCTACATGGCCATTTGAGTGGTGCTTTTTAACTCAATATAAATCACAGAGCGGGAAAAACAGTATCTAAAGTTTTATTTACAAGTACAGTTCAATTTAGAGGACAGTTTTTCATACCCAAGGTAAACCTCCTCTTGTACTGTACCACTGTACCTCCATCTATTTCTCCACTTGATTTATCACAGGTAAATTTCCAGCCCTGGAGAGAGGATCTGTGCTGTCTTGTTCTAAGTTTCTCTAAATGAAAGGCAACTTATTCAACTGACCTCCCATGATGGTGTTCATCTGCTTAAATCCAGAGCTGATTCATAAGATAACATTATCACAGTATCAATGATGCACTATTGTGGTTATTTTTCTTCAAATGAGGCTGCATATTCTTTTAGGTGAATGTGACTTAGCATTGTTTGTTCTAAGTAAGTAGTTGCACAAATGGATCTAAATGAAATGCAAATGTCAAAATAAGCCTTGAAAGAACGGGTAGGTAATAATTATAAAAATAAAAGTCAGCCTTTCAGCATTTCATGGCCTGATTTCTGCCTCCACTTCCACATCATTGCTGCACCCCCTGCCTCCCCTTACTGTACCTTATGTTGCGGTCACTGTGCTGCTTTGGGCTGGAAGGGGTGCTTGTGAGTACACACGTTTGTATGTGTCTGTGTGTGCACAGGACCTTGGGACAAGCACATTTATTGAGAATCATATTCCATCTCTGTGAGAGGCGTCCCTCAGTACATCCTGCATCTTAGTTTCCACTCCTTCATTGGTTTCCTGTCTTGAGTCAGATGGATTAGGATTCACTTTGCCTGGTAACCAACACCAGTGTTTCTCCTCTGGTCTCAGAAAGAGAGAGAGAAGGAGAGAAGAGTTTTCTTCTTCCAGCTGGGATGTTGCCTGAGCTGAGTGCACCACTGAGGATGAGCAGAAGAATGTTGCCAAGACAGCAGGATCCCACAACCCTGTCCAGCACTGAGGCACTACTCCTTCCCGCTCTCTGCATGCTTGGATCTCACTTGAGAATGGGAAATGTGCTTTGGCCAAGAGAGAAGGGACAGGTGTATGGTAGAGAATTCAGAGAGGGAGATGAAACCTTAGGAACCTTCAAAAAGGACTGAAGGAGGAAGGGAGTCACAAGGAAAGCATTCTGTACAGCACTGAGATACCAGGAGACTATGAAATACATAGAAGACTATGAAAGCACAGTGGCTCTAACGTGTGGTTCTGTGATTTTCTCCAGTAGTAAACAGCACTACAACCATTTTCTGAAGCCAAGCTCTGTGTCTCCGGCCTCAGAAAATGGGGTCTGTGTTGTTTGTTAAAGGAGAATGGAGCCTGACATTGCTTATGGAGGCCAAGGATGACTTTGAGGAGCTCCTGCTCCCCTCAGTGACAGCTCTCATTAGTTACTCTATCTGTTTTGTTCTTCTTTCTGTGCTCATTTTTTTTGGGTGGAGGTCTCTTGGGTGGGGGTCTTTTAATGGGATGTAAAACGTTGTCCTCAGTTAAAGGGGAGGATGAGGCAAGGATGGTCCAATCTCCTTAAACATGGACTGATGAGCATGACACCCACTGGTGGGAAGAGGAGGAACTGGTGGGAATGGTCTGCTGTAATCAAATTCACTTGCACTTCTCAGATGGCGTGGGTGCTTCGGTTAACTTATTCTCTCTGTCCCATCTGATCTGATCTTTATCATGAGTGCCCATTCTCTGGAGTGGATAGTAAGTGGCAAAAAAAAAAAAAACCCACTGAATTTATATCTAACATGGTAAGTGCAATCTGACACTATCATGTAAATGGTTCATTTAATACTGTCTGTTTTGGTGCAATGCTCAGTCTCTCAGGTTTCCACCCCACTTCCCTGCTCCTTTCCAGGGTGGGGAAGGTGTATGTATGGTTTACACATCTCCTGGGTGACAGTGGGAAGGAGTGGGGGGGCTATGAGACTTTTATGCTGCTCACAGTATCCTTGGTGGTTTCTAGAGAAGGATGACTCTCCTCCTCTGGTCCAGCTGGTGATGCTGACCTGCATTGCCAATGACTGGGGCTGGTTAAACTTGCTTTTTTGTCTCTCTCCTCTTGGTCGGGTCCTGCTGCTCCCTAGCTGACCCAGCCTGATCTCACTCTGATGGTGTCTGCAGACACCGCTAAATCTGGGTCTCATCCTCCATCCCACTCCTGGGCAGGGTGTCCAATTCACAGCCTCAGCTGCAGGGTTATCAAAGCCCCTAGATAGATTAAGCTCAGTTCAGTTCAGTCACTTAGTCGTGTCCAACTCTTTGAAATGCCATGGACTGCAGCACACTAGGCCTCCCTGTCCATCACCAACTCCCAGAGTTTTCTCAAATTCATGTCCATTGAGTCCGTGATGCCATCCAGCCATCTCATCCTCTGTCAGCCCCTTCCCTTCTTGCCTTCAGTCTTTCCCAGCATCAGGGTCTTTTCAAATGAGTCAGTTCTTCACATCAGGTGGCCAAAGTACTAGAGTTTCAGCTTCAACATCAACCCTTCCAAAGAATGTTCAGGACTTATTTCCTTTAGGATGGACTGGTTGGATCTCCTTGCAGTCCAAGGGACTCTCAAGAGTCTTCTCCAACGCCACAGTTCAAAAGCATCAATTCTTCAGTGCTCAGCTTTCTTTATAGTCCAAATCTCACATCCATACATGACTACTGGAAAAACCATAGCCTTGACTAGACAGACCTTTGTTGGCAAAGTAATGTCTCTGCTTTTTAATATGCTGTCTAGGTTGGTTATAACTTTCCATCCAAGGAGTAAGCGTCTTTTAATTTCATGGCTGCAATCACCATCTGCAGTGATTTTGGAGCCCCAAAAAATAAAGTCTGCCAATGTTTCCTCACCTATTTGCCATGAAGTGATGGGACCAGATGCCACGATCTTAGTTTTCTGAATGCTGAGCTTTAACCCAACTTTTTCACTCTCCTCCTTCACTTTCATCAAGAGGCTCTTTAGTTCTTCTTCACTTTCTGCCATAAGGGTGGTGCCATCTGCATATCTGAGGTTATTGATATTTCTCCTGGCAATCTTGATTCCAGCTTGTGCTTCATCCAGCCAAGCGTTTCTCATGATGCACTCTGCATATAAGTTAAATAAGCAGGGTGACAATATACAACCATGACATACTCCTTCCACTATTTGGAACCAGTCTGTTGTTCCATGTCCAGTTCTAACTATTGCTTCCTGACCTGCATACAGATTTCTCAAGAGGCAAGTCAGGTGATCCGGTATTCCCATCTCTTTCAGAATTTTCCACACTTCATTGCGATCCACACAGTCAAAGGCTTTGGCATAGTCAATAAAGCAGAAATGTTTTTCTGGAACTCTCTTGCTTTTCTGATGACCCAGCAGATGTTGGCAACTTGATCTCTGGTTCCTGTGCCTATTCTAAAACCAGCTTGAACATCTGGAAGTTCACAGTTCACATACTGTTGAACCCTGGCTTGGAGAATTTTGAGCATTACTTTGCTAGTGTGTGAGATGAATGTAATTGTGTTGCAGTTTGAACATTCTTTGGCATTGCCTTTCTTTGGGATTGGAATGAAAACTGACCTTTTCCAGTCCTGTGGCCACCGCTGAGTTTTCCAAATTTGCTGGCATACTGAGTGTAGCACTTTCACAGCATCATCTTTCAGGATTTTACATAGCTCAACTGGAATTCCATCACCTCCACTAGCTTTCTTCGTAGTGATACTTCCTAATGCCCACTTGACTTCACATTCCAGGATGTCTGGCTCTAGATGAATGATCATACCATCGTGATTATCTGGGTTGTGAAGATCCTTTTTGTACAGTTCTTCTGTGTATTCTTGCCACCTCTTCTTAATATCTTCTGCTTCTGTTAGGTCCATACCATTTCTGTCCTTTATTGAGCCAATCTTTGCATGAAATATTCTCTTGATATTTCTAATTTTCTTGAAGAGATCTCTAGTCTTTCCCATTCTATTGTTTTCCTCTATTTCTTTGCATTGATCACTGAGTAAGCCTTTCTTATCTCTCCTTGCTATTCTTTGGAACTCTGTTTTCAGAAGGGTATAACTTTCCTTTTCTCCTTTGCTTTTCACTTCTCTTCTTTTCTCAGCTATTTGTAAGGCCTCCTCAGACAGCCATTTTGCTTTTTTGCATTTCTTTTTATTGGGGATGGTCTGTCTCCTATACAGGTCTGTCTCCTGTACAATGTCACGAACCTCCATCCATAGTTCATCAGGCACTCTGTCTATCAGATCTAGTCCCTTAAATCTATTTCTCACTTCCACTGTATAATCGTAAGGGATTTGATTTAGATCATACCTGAATGGTCTAGTGGTTGTCCCTACTTTCTTCAATTTAAGTCTGGATCTGAGCCACAGTCAGCTACCAGTCTTGTTTCTGTTGACTGTATAGAGCTTTTCCATCTTTGGCTGCAAAGAATATAATTAATCTGATTTCAGTGTTGACCATCTGGTGATGTTCATGTGTAGAGTCTTCTCTTGTGTTTTTGGAAGAGGGTGTTTGCTATGACCAGTGTGTTCTCTTGGCAGAACTCTATTAGCCTTTGCCCTGCTTCATTCCACATTCCAAAGCCAAATTTGCCTGTTACTCCAGGTGTTTCTTGACTTCCTACTTTTGCATTCCAGTCCCCTATAATGAAAAGGACATCTTTTTTGGGTGTTAGTTCTAAAAAGTCTTGTATGTCTTCATAGAACCATTCAACTTCAGCTTCTTCAGCGTTACTGGTCAGGGCATAGTCTTGGATTGCCATGACATTGAATGGTTTTCCTTGGACACCAACATAGATTATTCTGTTGTTTTTGAGATTGCATCCAAGTACTGCATTTCAGACTCTTTTGTTGACTATGATGGCTACTCCATTTCTTCTAAGGGATTCTTGCCCACAGTAGAAGACATAATGGTCATCTGAGTTTAATTCACCCATTCCAGTCCATTTTAGTTCACTGATTCCTAAAATATCGACGTTCACTCTTGCCGTCTCCTGTTTGACCACTTCCAATTTGCCTTGATTCATGGATCTAACATTCCAGATTCCTATGCAATATTGCTCTTGACAGCATTGGACCTTGCTTCTACCACCAGTGACACCCACAACTAGGTGTTGTTTTTGCTTTGGCTCCATCCCTTCATTCTTTCTAGAGTTATTTCTCCATTGATCTCCAGTAGCATATTAGGCACTTGCCAACCTGGGGAGTTCATCTTGTTCATGGGGTTCTCAAGGCAAGAATAGTGAAGTCTGCCATTCCCTTCTGCAGTGGACCACATTTTGTCAGAACTCTCCACCATGACCTGTCTGTCTTGGGTGGCCTTACACAGCATAGCTCATATTTTCATTGAGTTAGACAAGGCTGTAGTCCATGTGATTAGATTGGTTAGTTTTCTGTGATTGTGGTTTTCAGTCTGTCTGCCCTCTGATGGTGAAGGATAAGAAGGTTATGGAAGCTTCCAGATGAGAAAGACTGACTGAGGGGAAAACTGGGTCTTGTTCTGATGGGTGTAGCCATACTTAGTAAATCTTTAATCCAATTTTCTGTTGATGGGTGGAGCTCTGCTGCCTCCCTGCTATTTCAGTTCAGTTCAGTTCAGTCGCTCAGTCGTGTCTGACTCTTTGCGACCCCATGAATCGCAGCATGCCAGGCCTCACTGTCCATCACCAACTCCCGGAGTTCACTCAGACTCATGTCCATTGAGTCAGTGATGCCATCCAGCCATCTCATCCTCTGTTGACCCCTTCTCCTCCTGCCCACAATCCCTCCCAGCATCAGGGTCCTTTCGAATGAGTCAGCTCTTCGCATGAGGTGGCCAGAGTACTGGAGTTTCAGCTTCAGCATCATTCCCTCCAAAGAAATCCCAGGGCTGATCTCCTTTAGAATGGACTGGTTGGATCTCCTTGCAGTCCAAGGGACTCTCAAGAGTCTTCTCCAACACCACAGTTCAAAAGCATCGATTCTTCAGTGCTCAGCCTTCTTCACAGTCCAACTCTCACATCCATACATGACCACAGGAAAAACCATAGCCTAGACTAGACGGACCTTAGTCGGCAAAGTAATGTCTCTGCTTTTGAATATGCTATCTAGGTTGGTCATAACTTTTCTTCCAAGGAGTAAGCATCTTTTAATTTCATGGCTGCAATCACCATCTGCAGTGATTTTGGAGCCCCCCATAATAAAGTCTGACACTGTTTCCACTGATTCCCCATCTATTTCCCATGAAGTGATGGGACCAGATGCCATGATCTTTGTTTTATGAATGTTGAGCTTTAAGCCAACTTTTTCACTCTCCTCTTTCACTTTCATCAAGAGGCTTTTTAGTTCCTCTTCACTTTCTGCCATAAGGGTGCTGTCATCTGCATATCTGAAGTTATTCATATTTCTCCTGGCAATCTTGATTCCAGCTTGTGTTTCTTCCAGTCCAGCGTTTCTCATGATGTCCTCTGCATATAAGTTAAATAAGCAGGGTGACAATATACAGCCTTGACGTACTCCTTTTCCTGTTTGGAACCAGTCTGTTGTTCCATGTCCAGTTCTAACTGTTGCTTCCTGACCTGCATACAGATTTCTCAAGAGGCAGGTCAGGTGGTCTGGTATTCCCATCTCTCTCAGAATTTTCCACAGTTTATTGTGATCCACACAGTCAAAGGCTTTGGAATAGTCAATAAAGCAGAAATAGATGTTTTTCTGGAACTCTCTTGCTTTTTCCATGATCCAGCGGATGTTGGCAATTTGATCTCTGGTTCCTCTGCCTTTTCTAAAACCAGCTTGAACATCAGGGAGTTCACGGTTCACGTATTGCTGAAGCCTGGCTTGGAGAATTTTGAGCATTACTTTACTAGCATGTGAGATGAGTGCAATTGTGCGGTAGTTTGAGCATTCTTTGGCATTGCCTTTCTTTGGGATTGGAATGAAAACTGACCTTTTCCAGTCCTGTGGCCACTGCTGAGTTTTCCAAATTTGCTGGCATATTGAGTGTAGCACTTTCACAGCATCATCTTTCAGGATTTGAAATAGCTCAACTGGAATTCCATCACCTCCACTAGCTTTGTTTGTAGTGATGCTTTCTAAGGCCCACTTGACTTCATATTTCAGGATGTCTGGCTCTAGGTGAGTGATCACACCATCGTGATTATCTGGGTCATGAAGATCTTTTTTGTACAGTTCTTCTGTGTATTCCTGCCACCTCTTCTTAATATCTTCTGCTTCTGTTAGGTCCATACTATTTCTGTCCTTTATCGAGCCTAGCTTTGCTTGAAATGTTCCCTTGGTATCTCTAATTGTCTTGAAGAGATCTCTAGTCTTTCCGATTCTGTTCTTTTCCTCTATTTCTTTGCATTGATCACTGAAGAAGGCTTTCTTATTTCTTGCTATTCTTTGGAACTCTGCATTAAGATGCTTATATCTTTCCTTTTCTCCTTTGTTTTTAGCCTCTCTTCTTTTCACAGCTATTTGTAAGGCCTCCCAGACAGCCATTTTGCTTTTTTGCATTTCTTTTTCTTGTAGTCTTGATCCCTGTCTCCTGCACAATGTCACAAACCTCACTCCATAGTTCATCAGGCACTCTATCTATCAGATCTAGGCCCTTCAATCTATTTCTCACTTCCACTGTATAATCGTAAGGGATTTGATTTAGATCATACCTGAATGGTCTAGTGGTTTTCCCTAATTTCTTCAATTTAAGTCTGAATTTGGTAATAAGGAGTTCATGATCTGAGCCACAGTCAGCTCCTGGTCTTGTTTTTCTTGACTGTATAGAGCTTCTCCATCTTCAGCTGCAAAGAATATAATCAATCTGATTTCAGTGTTGACCATCTGGTGATGTCCATGTGTAGAGTCTTCTCTTGTGTTGTTGGAAGAGGGTGTTTGCTAGGACTAGTGCATTTTCTGGCAAAACTCTATTAGTCTTTGCCCTGCTTCATTCCACATTCCAAAGCCAAATTTGCCTGTTACTCCAGGTGTTTCTTGACTTCCTACTTTTGCATTCCAGTCCCCTATAATGAGAAGGACATCTTTTTTGGGTGTTAGTTCTATATCCCATGCCCAAGGTAAGAGAAACCCAAGTAAGATGGTAGGTGTTGCAAGAGGGCATCAGAGGGCAGACACACTGAAACCATAATCACAGAAAACTAGTCAGTCTAATCACACTAGGACCACAGCCTTGTCTAACTCAGTGAAACTAAGCCATGTCTGCGGGGCAACCCAAGACGGGTGGGTCATGGTGGAGGGATCTGACAGAATGTGGTCCACTGGAGAAGGGAATGGCAAACCACTTCAGTATTCTTGCCTTGAGAACCCCATGAACAGTATGAAAAGGCAAAATGATAGGATACTTAAAGAGGAACTCCCAGGTCAGTAGGTGCCCAATATGCTACTGGAGATCAATGCAGAAATAACTCCAGAAAGAATGAAGGGATGGAGCCAAAGCAAAAACAATACCCAGCTGTGGATGTGACTGGTGATAGAAGCAAGGTCCGATGGTGTAAAGAGCAATATTGCACAGGAACCTGGAATGTCAGGTCCATGAATCAAGGCAAATTGGAAGTGGTCAAACAAGAGATGGCGAGGGTGAACGTCAACATTCTAGGAATCAGCGAACTAAAATGGACTGGAATGGGTGAATGTAACTCAGATGACCATTATATCTACTACTGCGGGCAGGAATCCCTCAGAAGAAATGGAGTAGCCATCATAGTCAACAAGAGTCCGAAATGCAGTACTTGGATGCAATCTGAAAAATGACAGAATGATCTCTGTTCATTTCCAAGGCAAACCATTCAATATCACATAATCCAAGTCTATGCCCCAACCAGTAACGCTGAAGAAGCTGAAGTTGAATGGTTCTATGAAGACCTACAAGACCCAGCTATTTACCTGGGGCCAAACTATGGTGGAGGTAATGAAGAAAATGGTGACCTCCTTCAAATGATTCCAGGCATGTACTGCTACATTCAGTGCCTCCAACCCTGCAGCAGGCCACCGCCGACCCACGCCTCTGCTGGAGACTCCTGGACACTCCCAGGCAAGTCTGGGTCAGTCTCTTGTGGAGCCAGTGCTCCTTTCTCCTGGGTCCTGGTGCACACAAGGTTCTGTTGTGCCCTCCAAGAGTCTATTTCCCAGTCCTGGCTAAGTTCTGGCAGCTCTATGGTGGGGTTAACGGTGACCTCCTCCAAGAGGGCTTATGCCGTTCCTAAGTCTGTTGCACCCAGAGTCCCTGCCCCTGTGGCAGTCCACTGCTGAGCCGTACCTCCACAGGAGACACTCAAACACAGTTCTGTCTCAGTCTCTGTGGGGTCCCTAGGTCCTGGTACACACAAGGTTGGTTTGAGCTGTCTGAGCGTCTCTGGCGGGAATGGGGTTTGATTCTAAACGTGAATTCATCCCTTCTACCGTCTTGCTGGGGCTTCTCCTTTGCCCTTGGACATGGGGTATCTTCTCACAGCTGCTCCTGTGCCTACCGTCTTACTGGGATTTCTCTGACCTTGGACATGAGGTGTCTCTTCACAGCTGCTCCAGCAAAGTACAGCCGCCACTCCTGACCTTGGATGTGGGTTATCTCCTCACAGCTGCTTGCTCCAGCCCTAGACAGGTTAGGCTTCCTTCATGGTAGAACCCTTAGGTCTGAACTCAGCCGATTTCCTAATTTCTTCTACAGGGAATGAAGCCCCTAGGGGTCTGCCCACCAGAGCAGGAATCACGATCATCTCCAGAAGGCTAAATTCTTAAGCTCCAACTATTCTTCTGCCCACTTTGTTAATGATGGAATGATCCAAAAGAAATGGGGAGCCTGACAATTCCAGAAACCAGAATGAGCACTGCAAAAGCTCACTCTTTGAGAAGGAAGAAGGATATGGAATCCAGGTGAAGGCCTCAAATGGGATATGGTCACCTCCTCCATAGGGGCAGCAGCGTGCCAGGGTGGAAACAGGCAGATTCGGATTGGGAAACTTGAGAAATCCCATGGGATTTCTTCTGTCTTCTCCCCGAATTATTGGGGGGTAGGGCTGGTGGTCATTAGGATGGAGGAAGGTTACTAGTATGTAGTGTAGGTAGCTAAGAGTGACAATGAATAGCAATTCTCCAGTCATGGATTTAAAATAAAACACTTCTGTAAAGTTGTAAAGTTTTCTCCTCAATGCTCAGATGCTTAGAGACAGGCAGGGAGTGGGCAGGCAGGAGGGTTCAAGGAGCACAAGAGGTGTGTTTTCAGGGGAGAGGTGTGTTTGTGGGGGACAGCTTCCAGCCCTGGCTCAGCAGAGTGAGGAGAGGCATGGCTGATGGTGTGGAAGGACCTGTGGTCGGTGAGCTAGAGGTCTCCAGGAGGTTGAGGCTATCAATGCATTACAGCGAGTGTGCTGGAGGACAGGATATCATATTGAGGGTGATGAGAGGCAGGAATGCTAGAAACAGACACCATGAGGGGCGCGGTCTTTCATGATGCCCAGGGTGGGACCGTGGGCAGAGGCATGCTCCAATGAGAAGGAAGGGAGCATCACTGAGGATGGAGAGGCTCCGGGGTGACCGGGTAGCCTCGTAGGCACTGAGGACAGATCAGAAGAGTGAGGGCTGACAGGAGAACAGTGAATGTGCCACCAGAGGAGCATGTTCACAGGCCGGGAGTGGGCGGGAGGATAATGGCCAGGGGATTGGTACCAGTCCCGCTTTATTGACTATGCCAAAGCCTTTGACTGTGTGGATCACAGTAAACTGCGGAAAATTCTGAAGGAGATGGGAATACCAGACCCTGACCTGCCTCTTGAGAAATCTGTATACAAGGTCAGGAAGGAACAGTCAGAACTTGACATGGAACAACAGACTGGTTCCAAACAGGAAAAGGAGTACGTCAATGCTGTATATTGTCTTCCTACTTATTTAACTTATATGCAGAGTACATCATGAGAAACGCTGGGCTGGAAGAAACACAAGCTGGAATCAAGATTGCCAGGAGAAATATCAATAACCTCAGATATGCAGATGACACCACCTTTATGGCAGAAAGTGAAGAACTAAAGAGCCTCTTGATGAAAGTGAAAGAGGAGAGTAGAAAAAGTTGACTTAAAGCTCAACATTCAGTAAACCAAGATCATGGCAACCAGTCCCATCACTTCATGGCAAATAGATGGGGAAACAGTGGAAACAGTGGCTGACTTTATTTTTTTGGGCTCCAAAATCACTGCAGATGGTGACTGCAGCCATGAAATTAAAAGATGCTTACTCCTTGGAAGGGAAGTTATGACCAACCTAGATAGCATATTCAAAAGCAGAGACATTACTTTGCCAACAAAGTCTGTCTAGTCAAGGCTATGGTTTTTCCAGTGGTCATGTATGGATGTGAGAGTTGGACTGTGAAGAAAGCTGAGCACCGAAGAATTGACGCTTTTGAACTGTGGTGTTGGAGAAGACTCTTGAGAGTCCCTTGGACTGCAAGGAGATCCAACCAGTCCATTCTAAAGGAGATCAGTCCTGGGTGTTCATTGGAGGGACTGATGTTTAAGCTGAAACTCCAGTACTTTGGCCACCTCAGGCAAAGAGTTGACTCATTGAAAAAGACCCTGATGCTGGGAGGGATTGAGGGCAGGAGGAGAAGGGGACAACAGAGGATGAGATGGCTGGATGGCATCACTGACTCGATGGACATGGGTTTGGTTGAACTCCGGGAGTTGGTGATGGACAGGGAGGCCTAGTGTGCTGAGGTTCATGGGGACGCAAAGAGTCTGACACGACTGAGCGACTGAACTGAACTGCACGTAGGGGGCTGAGTAGTAGGCGACAGGACACGGACGTCACCGGTCACCGGTCAGGTTCCTCAGTGGAGTGTTCCAAACAGGGTCAGGGAGAAAACTAGTGGACTGGGCTGGGAGACTGAAGCCGCCAGTGGGATTGTAACCCCATTCCCCGGGTTTGCGTCCCTCCTGGGCGCCGGCGCCCAGGAAGGGCTATGTTGCTATGGCTCGGTTTGTGGGACTAAAGAAGGCTTAGGCGCCGTGGAGTTTGGCACGTTCACTTCACTTTTGTGGTCATTACTGGCACCCCGCTTGGCTTTTGCATCCATGACTTTCTGGGCTCTGCGCGAGAAAACCAGCGGAAAAGATGATTTTTTTCTAGCATTGGTGGCAATTGGTCTCCTATGACGCTAGATGGCAGCATTGCATTGCACAGAAGCCTTGCCCGCCTGCCGCCCCTCCCTTCGTGCTTTAAAAAAACTCGAAACAGTCGGCTCCTTTTTAGTCTAAGTGGGCTAAGCAGATATTTAGGCTAGGTCTGCTCCCTTTAGTGGGGTCCCATAGACAAAACCCTTTTGCTTTTCAAGTTGACCTTTCTCCTGTGGAGCTGCCTAGGTTACTTAGCAACTTGTCCTTCTGCTTCTCTGAATGGTCTTGTTATGGGTTTACCCTGGGTTTTCCTGGGTTTTTTATTATCTCATTATTAAAGTCACTGAACTTAAATATAGGAAATTTGGAATACAGATAAAGTGTAATAAAGAAGGCTAATCTTATTCACAATCCCATTACCTGGTGATGACCATTAATATTTCATGTTTTCATTCATAAATGTGAACTTTAAACATGAAAATCATGTTACATCGTGACTGGAATATCTCACTTTTTAAATTCAGGATTTTAACGTGTTCCCCAAGTTGTAAAAATTATTTGAGAAAGACTTTAAAATTTTTATTCATTTTTCTTCCTAAAAAAATACTTAGTCTTTAAAAGACTGACAAAAATTAACACTTGACATGGAAAGCAGAAATACTCTGCTTTGTGACCTCCGTCTCAAAGGAAAGTATCATAATGTAACTTTTCTGACAGGAGGTGTATTTTTTGCTTTGTTTTTGCTTACCATATTAATTGCAGCACATTAACAAAACAGTGTTTAGCAGTGTGTTCTCAAAATATATTTGTTGATTAAATGAACAGATACCTGGTTTCTTCCCTATGCTTTTCTTTGTAAATGTAACATCTTTTTATAATACTGGAATGATACTCTATGAACAATTTCCTACATTGATTTTATTTCCTCTCACTTTATTGTGGGCAATGATTATCTTATTACACTTTTTAAAAAGTTCTGTGGGTTGTTTTACTCTCTTCCCCAGTGAGTATTTTCATTCTTGTGTTGGCAGCAGGAAAGCATCCTGCAAACCAGTGTGCAAACTACAGTTTGACAGACTTGGGACCTGAACATAGGGACACTCTTGGAGGAACCCTGAGAACCTGGACAGCTGACTTTTCCTCTGTGTGCCACAGTTCCCAAAGGCATAAAATGAGGGCAATAATAGCATCTGCTTCATGGGTGGTGTCCAGCATCAATTATCCAACAGGATCTTAGCTTGGTGCTTGTAGCTATCATGTAATTATTGTTGATGCTATCATCAGTATTTGCTGTAGTGTGTAGTGGGTAGAGTTTTTTAAGCCACAAGACTCAGTGTATTAAAAATGTTCTCTTTAAACTTGTAGCTGATATCTATTCTTCTACTACCCATTTCTGCTTTCTGGTGGAAAAACTCATAATTTGCAGGGAATTTGCAGTAATATGTAGAGCAATTCAGTCTAGGAGATATGTAAGAGGAACACTGATATATTACTCAAAGATTATTCCTCCATAAAATGAAAATATTTTTCACCATCTCTGTTTATAATAGATTTCAAGGGGGTGCATTTACTGAACTGAAGGATGTGAACACTTAACACTCTTGATGCATATTGCAAGAAACATAATACCCATTTGTATTGTCCCTGACTTCCTATGAGAATTCTTGGTTTCTCATACTCTCATCAGCATGTATTAATTTTTAAAAATATATAGTTCATTGATTTTAGCAGTTATATGTGAAGACCCTGACCCACATTCAGGCATATACATTGTAGATACTTTTCTTGGATTTTGCTTTTTAATTATTTGTGGTTTCCAGATGCACAGATAGTTTTATTTTTATGTAGTTAATTCCATTAACGTTTCATGCATAGCTTCACTCTTTAATACAAAGCTGGTAAAATTCTTCCCAATCCACCTGTTCTTTCATTTACTTTCATCCCTATTTTTCTCTGTGCTTCTAGTCCCCTGACTAACCTCCCCCCGACACACACACTAAAATGCCTTTAAGACACAAAACAAATGAAAATCCACAGTAACCACAGGTAGTTAGAATTTACCCTAAAATATCTGGCAAAATCTGGGATTTCCTACCAACTAAAGGGCTGAGTGAAATGACTCTGTAATCCATCTCAGCACATCTTTTAGTAGGACTAAGGCCATATGAGAGAGATGGGAATACCAGACCACCTGACCTGCCTCTTGAGAAACCTATATGCAGGTCAGGAAGCAACAGTTAGAACTGGACATGGAACAACAGACTGGTTCCCAATAGGAAAAGGAGTACGTCAAGGCTGTATATTGTCACCCTGCTTATTTAACTTATATGCAGAGTACATTATGAGAAACGCTAGGCTGGAAGAAGCACAAGCTGGAATAAAGATTGCCGGGAGAAATATGAATAACCTCAGATATGCAGATGACACCAGCCTTATGGCAGAAAGTGAAGAGGAGCTAAAAAGCCTCTTGATGAAAGTGAAAGTGGAGAGTGAAAAAGTTGGCTTAAAGCTCAACATTCAGAAAACGAAGATCATGGCATCTGGTCCCATCACTTCACGGGAAATAGATGGGGAAACAGTGGAAACAGTGTCAGACTTTATTTTTCTGGGCTCCAAAATCACTGCAGATGGTGACTGCAGCCATGAAATTAAAAGACGCTTACTCCTTGGAAGAAAAGTTATGACCAACTTAGATAGCATATTCAAAAGCAGAGACATTACTTTGCCAACAAAGGTCCATCTAGTCAAGGCTATGGTTTTTCCTGTGGTGATGTATGGATGTGAGAGTTGGACTGTGAAGAAGACTGAGCACTGAGGAATTGATGCTTTTGAACTGTGGTGTTGGAGAAGACTCTTGAGAGTCCCTGGGACTGCAAGGAGATCCAACCAGTCCATTCTGAAGGAGATCAGCCCGGGATTTCTTTGGAAGGAATGATGCTGAAGCTGAAACTCCAGTACTTTGGCCACCTCATGCAAAGAGTTGACTCATTGGAAAAGACTCTGATGCTGGGAGGGATTGGGGGCAGGAGGAGAAGGGGACGACAGAGGATGAGATGGCTGGATGGCATCACTGACTAGATGGACGTGAGTCTGAGTGAACTCCGGGAGTTGATGATGGACAGGGAAGCCTGGCGTGCTGCGATTCATGGGGTTGCAAAGAGTCGGACACGATTGAGCGACTGAACTGAAGTGAACTGAAGGCCATATGAAGGCAATGGTGCCCCACTCCAGTATTCTTGCCTGGAAAATCCCATGGACGGAGGAGCCTGGTAGACTACAGTCCATGGGGTCGCTAAGAGTCGGACACGACTGAGCGACTTCACTTTCACTTTTCACTTTCATGCATTGGAGAAGGAAATGGCAACCCGCTCCAGTATTCTTGCCTAGAGAATCCTAAGGATGCGGGAGCCTGGTGGGCTGCTGTCTATGGGGTCGTACACGGTCAGACACGACTGAAGCAGCTTAGCAGCAGTAGCAGCAGCAAGGCCATATGTATAACCATAAATGAGAATTTCTCTAACCATGATAGAATTAATACCCCCCCCCCCCACACACATAGTCATAGAGAAAAGAGAACAGCTTTAAAATTTTTAAATTATATCCTTGAAGTTTATCACCCCCACCTCCCACAGCATTTCCTGGGGAATAATCCAATCCTGTTGACAGGATGAGGTGAATCCATCTCTAATTGTAGAGATTGATAAGCTCCTACTTTCAGGAATATTGCAAGGTGGGCATTAATGTTAACACAACTGCAGATATCTCTACCCTTTTTTAGTTAATGGTGTAAAGCCTGAAATATCAGCTGCTGGTCAGAAACAGATAATTGACCGGCAGCCCTTATCCATCCATTGTTTTGTTCATTTGCTAAGTCATGTGCAACTCTTTGTGACTCCATAGACTGCAGCACAACAGGCTTCCCTGTCCTTGACTATCTCCTAAACTAAACTCAATATCTGAGTTTACCCAGATTCATGCCCACTGAGTCTGTGATGCTAACTATCTAGTCCTCTTCTGACCCCTTCTCCTTCTGCCCTCAATCTTTTCCAGCATCAGGGTCTTTTCCAATGAGTCAACTCTTCCCATCAAGTGGGCCAAAGTATTGAAGCTTCAGCTTCAGCATCGTCTTTCCAATGAATATTCAGGGTTGATTTCCTTTAGGATTGATTGGTTTGGTCTCCTTGCTGTCCAAGGGACTCTTAAGAGTCTTCTCCAGCACCACAATTCGAAAGCATCAATTCTTCGGTGGTTACCCTTCTTTATGGTCCAACTCTCACATCCATGACTACTGGAAAAACTATAGCTTTGACTAGATGGACCTTTGCCAGCAAAGTGATGTCTCTGCTTTTTAATATGCTGTCTTGGTTTGTCATAGCTTTTCTTCCAAGGATCAAGTGTCTTTTAAATTCATGGCTGACTTTACTGGTAAAACCTACCAAATACTGAAAGAACAAATATTAATAGCAAAATTTTACAAATTTTTCCAAAAAATAGAACAAGAGATAATACTTTCAAACTCTTTTTTATGGGGCCAGTATTACCCTGATACCAAAACCAGACAGGCAGTACAGGTAAAGAAAAGCAAATGCTAATTTATAGATTAATTATATTAATTAATTAATTAATATTAATATAGACACAAAAATCAACAAAATGCATGCAATCACTTTGTCTTAGTCTATTTGGGCTACTATAATGAAGTACCATAGACCGAGTGGCTTGAACAACATTTATTTCTCACAGATATGGAGGCTGAAAAGTTCAAGATCAAGGCAGTCATAGATTTTATGTCTGTTGAAGGCCTGCTTCCTCATTCATAGATCGTCTTCTTCTTCTTGTATGCTTACCTGATGAAAGAGATAAGAGAGCTGCCTGGAATCTATTTTATAAGGGCCTTAATCCCATTCAGGAGGATCTACCTTCATGACCTAGTCACTCCCAAAGGCCTCAGCTCTAAATACCATCACATTAGGGGTTAAGATTTGGCATATGGATTTGGGAGGAGGGGTACACAGACATTCAAATTTATAGCACACATCTAATCAGAACCATCCTCACTGTCAAAACAGATGATCCAAGTTGTGATTAAGGAACAGAAAATGAAAGAGCAGACTGCTCCTCCAACCCATGGTGAGGGCCTTGTTGACTCAATTTCTGAACCTTGTACACCCCTATAATTTTATTTTATCTCTGAAAAGATTTGGCTTATCATGAAAGCAGTTCATCTTGTCTAAGAGGAGAGACTGCAAAATAATTACAGTTGATCCTTGAACAACATGGATTTGAGTTGCATGGGTTCACTTATATGCCGTATTTTTTCAATAAATACTACAGTACCACATGATCTGCCGTTGGGTTACAGACTGACCATGGGAATTGAGCATCCTTGAATTTTGGTATTCAAGACAGGTCCTGAAACCAATCCCCTTCAGATACTGAGGGATAACTGTACGGTAGACACCCGTTTTCCTTGCTTTAACCTTGGAGCGAATGAGAAGGAATGACCTTTTTTAGAGGTCCCCTTTCTCAGAGCACAGTCAATATTTTTAGCAGATTCTTAGTTCCTTGGAAAAGTTTTATACCCATGGTGTTGTTTTTCAGTCTTACTCAGAGCCCAGTTTTGCAGGAAAGAAAATTCTCATGCTGAAAGCAATAGCAATTATCTGGAATTGGTAATACCACAGATGCATAAGCCTGCCATTTCAGTTGGGACAAACAAATTTTGGGGTCTCAAAACTTAAAATCCAGCTGTGGCTCAAAAATTTAAATTTAGACCTGAAGAATTATACAGCTGCAAGTTACTTGGTTGGGGGTCCTTAGGTGGTGCTAGTGGTAAAGAACCCATCTGCCAATGCAAGAGACATACGAGATGCAGGTTCAAAACCTGGGTCAGGAAGATTTCCTGGAGAAGCAAATGGCTACCTACTCCAGTATTCTTGTATGGAGAATCCCTTGGACAGAGGAGCCTGGTGGGCTATGGCCGATAGGGTTGCAAAGAGTCAGACGTGCCTGAAGCGACTTAGCACATAGCATAGGGTACAGTATATTTTGGGAATCTAGGAGCCTACTTATATGTGCAGGGTTGTGTGTGTGCCCAATAAAGGGCCAAGAAAGCCCCATCAACTCAACTTCTGATTGACCTCAAGGCTCTGAACAAGCAGGAAGTAAAAGATGATGATTGTAGACTGCCTGAAGTTTCGAGGTGTGCTTTCACACACAGATCCCTTTGATTAAATGCATGGAAGACCTGCTAGCTCAAGGCATTTAAGAAAACAATCTGATTATTATCAACTGACCACTAACTATACTGACAAGAGATGACCCCAAGGAAGCCAAGCTTATAAATAAAAGCAACACAATTTTTAAAAATGTGAACAGAGAGCTCAATGTCCCCATTCTGTAAGGAATACAGAATCTGTATGATCAGCCTAGGAAAGTTGCTGAACAAGGTGGGAGGGGGATTCGGGATTGGGAGCTTGTATACACCCGTGGTGGATTCATGTCAATGTATGGCAAAACCAATACAGTATTGTAAAGTAAAATAAAGTAAAAATAAAAAAAATAAAAAATAACAACAACAACAGCAAATTAGTGGTGCAGGAGCTTTCTAATTCCAGAACATTAGAAATTATTAAATTATTAATTTCTAATTACTACCACATACTATCTACAATGTCTTATTTTCAATGAAATGTTATGAGACAAACAAAGAACAAGAAAGCATGGCCCATATACCCAAAAAGAAGAAGCCAATTGAAACTATCCCTGAGGTGATCCAGATGATGTCTTTAGTAGGCAAAGATCTTAAGTCCTAAATTTTGAATACGTTCAAAAAACTAAAAGAAATCATGTCTAAAGAAGTGAACTATGACTACTATGTCTTACTAAACAGAGAATAAGAATAGATAGAAATAATATTCTAAAAAACCATCATTAGGGTGTTACCCTCCTCTGTATGGTTGAAGATGCGTTAGCACATATGCTTATTTCAGCTAGCAGGAAAGGGGAAAAGGACAAAAAGAGGAGGTTAAACCATTTGTTTTAATGGCATGATTTAGAGATTGTTTACAACTTGACTATTCATGACTCATTGAACAGAACTTAGTCACATGGTCACATCTAGCTGCAAATAAGGATGAAAAATGTGAATTTTCATCATATGACCATGTGCCCAGCTGAAATTTCTACTCTTACAGAAAATGAAGAAAATTGTTAGAGGAATTTCTTTCACAGTCAACCCTGTTTTTAGTTTTAAGTGTATGTCTTACATTTTGTTTAATTAAATCCAAAATATATTATTTTTGTGCTGTTTAAGTGGAGTTTTGCAATTAATTTCATTTGGGGACTGTTCATTGTTATAGTATAGAAATATAGTCCTTGTCTATGTCTTACAGCCTTTGGAATTCCTTTATTAATTGTCAAAGCTTTCTGTTTGTTTTTTTTTTTTTTTGGTGTGTAGATTCTTTCACATTTTCGTTCTTTTTTTATTTTATTGGCATATAGTTGCTTTACACTGTTCTGTCAGTTTCTGGTGTTCTTCCCCGGTGGCTCCTGCACGTGTAATGCAGGAGACCTGGGTTCCATCCCTGGGTTGGGAAGATCGCCTGTAGTAGGGCTTGGCAACCCACTCCAGTATTCTTGCCTGGAGAATCCCACGGACAGAGGAAGCCTGGTGGGCTACAGTCCATGGGGTCTCAAAGAGTCAGACGCAACTGAAGAGACTGAGCACGCAGATGTAGGCATAAAATAGCTGTGCTGTTGTCTCTGCAGGGAATAATCAGTTTTTGAGGTACAGCAAAGAGAGTCAGTCATATGTATACATATATCCCCTCATTTTTGGATTTTCTTCCCATTTAGTTCACCACAGAGCACCTAGTAAAGTTCCTTGTGCTATCTGGTAGGTTCTCATTGTTGTTGTTTAGTTAAGTCGTAACTGAACTGAAATGGGTTGCCATTTCCTACTCCAGGGAGCTTTCTGACCCAGGGTTCAAACTCAGGTCTCCTGCATTGGCAGGCAAATTCTTTACCACTGAGCCACTTGGGAATCCTAGGTTCTCATTAGTTACCTATTTCATACATAGTATTGAATATATGTCAGTTCCGATCTCCCAATTCATCCACCCCTGCCTTCCCCTTGGGATATAGCATTTATTATTGTATAAATACATCTTCTCGATTGTTTCTTCTGTTGATGGATATTTAGGTTTGCTTCCTTGTCCTGGCTATTGTAATTAGTGCTGAGATGAGCACTGGGGTGCATGTATCTTTTTGAATTATGGTTTTCTCCAGGTATATACCCAGGAATAGGATTGCTGAGTCATATGGTAGTTCTATTTTCAGTTTTTAAAAAATTTATTTATTTATTTTGATTGGAGGCTAATTACTTTACATTATTGTGGTGGTTTTTGCCATACATTCACATGAATCAGCCACACAGTACATGTGTCTCCCCATCTTGAACCCCCCTCCCACCTCCCTCCCTATCCCATCCCTCTGGGTTGTCACAGAGCACCAGCTTTGAGTGCCTTGCTTCATGTATTGAACTTGCTCTGTTCATCTATTTTACATACAGTAATATACATGTTTCAATGCTATTCTCTCATATCGCCCCACCCTCGCCTTCTCCCACATATTCCAAGTCTGTTCTTTACAACCATGTCTCTTTTGCTGCCTTACATATAGGGTTATCGTCACCATCTTTCTAAATTCCATATATATGCATTAGTAAACTGTACTGGTGTTTCTCTTTCTGACTTACTTCACTCTGTATAATAGGCTCCAGTTTCATCCACCTTATTGGAACTGACTCAAATGTGTTCCTTTTTATAGCTGAGTAATATTCCATTGTGTATATGTAAGACAACTTCTTTATCCATTCATCTGCTGATGGACATCTAAGTTGCTTCCATGTCCTAGGCTACTGTAAACAGTGCTGCAATGAACGTTGGGGTACACGTGTCTCTTTCAATTCTGGTTTCCTTGGTGTGCATGTCCAGTAGTGGGATTGCTGGTTCATAAGGCAGTTCTATTTCCAGTTTTTAAAGGAATCTCCACACTGTTCTCCACAGTGGCTGTTTGCATTCCCACCAACAGTGTAAGGGGGTTCCCTTTTCTCCACACCCTCTCCAGCATTTATTGTTTATATATAGACTTTTTTGATGCTGACCATCTGACTGCTGTAGTTTTGATTTGCGTTTCTTTAATAATTAGTGATGTTGGACATCTTTTCATGTTTTTGTTGGCCATCTGTGTATCTTCTTTGCAGAAATGTCTAATTAGGTCTTCTGCTCATTTTTTCATTGTTTTGTTTCTTTTTTAATATTGAGCTGTATGAGCTGTTTGTATATTTTGAAGATCAACCCTTTGTCAATTGCCTTGTTTGCAAATATTTTCTCTTGTTCTGAGGGTTGTCTTTTCATCTTGTTTATGATTGCCTGTGCTGTGCAAAAGCTTTTAAGTTTCATTAGGTCCCATTTGTTTATTTTTGTTTTTATTTTCATTACTCAAGGAGGTGAGTCAAAGAGGATCTTGCTGCTTTTTATGTCAAAGGGTGTTCTGCCTACGTTTTCTTCTAGGAGTTTAATAATGTCTGGCCTTACATTTAGGTCTTATTCTATATTGAGTTTATTTTTGTGTATGGTATTAGGGAGTGTTCTAATTTCAATTTTAATATGCAGCTGTCCTGTTTTCACAGTATCTGTTATATTGAAGACACTGTCATTTCTCCATTGTATATTCTTGCCTCCTATGTCATAGATTAGGTGACCATATGTGCATAGATTTATCCTGGGGCTTTCTATCCTGTTCCATTGATCTATATTTCTGTTTTTGTTTCAGTACCATATTGTGTTAATGATTGTAGCTTTATAGTATAGTCTGAAGTCAGGGAGCCTGATTCCTCCAGCTCCATTTTTCTTTCTTAAGATGGCTTTGGCTATTTGAGATCATTTGTGTTTCCATATATTATAAAATTTTATGCTCTAATTTGGTGAAAAATACCATTGGTAAATTGATAGGGATTGCATTGAAGTTTTACATTGCTTTGGGTAATATAGTCATTTTCACAATATTAATTTCTTCCATTTTAAGAACATGGTATATCTTTCCATCTGTTTGTGTCATCTTTGAGTTCTTCATCAGTATCTTATAGTTTTTTGTGTACAGGTCTTTTGCCTCATTTTGTAGGTTTATTCCTAGGTTTTTATTCTTTTTCTTGCAGTGGTAAATGTGATTGTTTCCTTAGTTTTTCTTTCTTGTCTTCCATTATTAGTGTATAGTAATGTAAGAGATTTCTTCTGTGTATTATTTTTCATTATTAAATTCATTAATAAGCTCTAGTAGTTTTCTGATGACATCTTTAGGATTTTCTATGTATAGTATTGTGTCATCAGCAAACAAGACAGTCATACTTCTTCTTTTCCTTGGATTCCTTTTATTTCTTTTTCTTCTCTGATTGCCATGGCTAGGACTTCCAAAACTATATTGAATAATAGTAGTGAGAGTGAGCATACTTGTCTTGTTCCTGATCTTAGAGGAAATGTTTTCAGTTTTTCACCATTGAGAATGATGTTTGTGGTGGGTTATCATATATGCCCTTTATTATCCTGAGGTAAGTTCCCTCTGTTCCTACTTTCTGGAGAGATTTTTTTTAATCATAAATGGGTGCTGAATTTTATCAAAAGATTTTTCTGCATCTATTGAGATGACCATATGATTTTCATTGGTCAATTTATTATTATGGTGTACAACATTGATTTGCATATATCAAAGAATCTTTGTATCTCTTGGATAAATCCCACTTGACCATAGTGTATGATCTGATCCTTTTTTTTTAATTTTTATTTTTACTTTATTTTACTTTACAATACTGTATTGGTTTTGCCATACATTGACATGAATCCACCACGGGTGTACATGCGTTCCCAAACATGAACCCCCCTCCTACCTCCCTCCCCATAACTGATCTGATCCTTTTAATGTGTTGTTTCATTCTGTTTGTTAGGATATTGTTGGGGATTTTTGCATTCATGTTCATCAATAATATTGGCCTATAATTTTCTTTTTTGTGTAATATCTTTGTCTATTTTTGGTATCAGAGTGATAGTAATATCATAAAATGAGCTTGGGAGTGTTCTTCCCACTGCAAGTTTTTGGGACATTTTCAGGATAGGTGTTAGCTCTTCTCTAAATGATAGAATTTGCCTGTGAAGCCATCTGATCCTGGACCTTTATTTGTTGGAAGATTTTAAATCATATTTTCAATTTCATTACTTTTGATTGGTTTATTCATATATTCTATTTCTTCCTTGTTGAGACTGAAAGAAAGTTGTACTTTTCTAATCATCTGTCCATTTCTTTTAGGTTGTCCACTTTATTCACATATAGTTGCTTGAATAGTCTCTTATAATCTTTCATATTTCTGCATTTTCAGTTGTAACTTCTACATTTTCATTTCTAATTTTATTGATTTGTGTCCCCTCCTTTGTATCTTGATGAGTTAAAAGTTATCAATTTTGTTTATCGCCTCAAAGATCCAGCTTTTAGTTTCATTGATCTTTGCTATTGCTTTCTTCTTTTTGATTTATTTCTGCTCTGATCTTTATGGTTTATTTTCTTATACTAACACTGGGTTTTGTTTTGTGTTGTTTTTCTCTCTCTAGTTCTCTTGTTTCTTGAGGTAGGATTTTATTACTATAAATTTCCCTCTTAGAATTACTCTTGCTTCATCCCATATGTTTTGGGTCATTGTGTTTTCATTGTCATTTTTTTATGGTATGTTTTGATTTTTCCCTTTGATCTTTTGGTTATTTAGTAACATATTATTTAGCTTCTAGATGTTTGTATTTTTAATAGTTTTTTTCCTGGTATTGATTTCTAATCTTATAGTGATGCTTGATATAATTTCAATTTTCTTAAACTTACTAAGGCTTGATTTGTCACCAAAGATGTGATCTATCCTGGCAAATGTTCCATGAGCACTTGAGTTGAAAGTATATTTTGTATACTGAAAGTATTTTGTATCTGAAAGTATATCCCATGCTTTTAAATGGGATAGCCTATAAATATAAATTAAGTCTTTTTGGACTAATGTGTCATTTACAGTTTTTGCTTTCTTATTAATTTTCTGTCTGAATGATCTATCCATTGATATAAGTGGAGTGTTATTGTTCTCCACTATCATTGTGTTACTGTTGATTTTCCCTTTTATGACGGTTAACATTTGCCTTATGTATTGAGGTACTCCTATATTGTGATTAGTCGCACAGTCATGTCTGACTTTTTGAGACCCCATGGACTGTAGCCTACCAGGCTCCTCTGTCCATGGGATTTTCCAGGCAATAGTACTGGAGTGGATTGCCATTTCCTTCTCCAGGGGATCTTCCCGACCCAGGGATCAAACCAGGGTCTCCCACATTGTAGACAGATGCTTTACCGTCTGAGACACCAGGGAGGTCTAGGTTCATAAATATTTTCAATTGTTATATCTTCTTGGATTGATTGCTTGTTCATTATGTAGTGTCCTTCATTGTCTATTGTAATAGTCTTTATTTTAAAGTCTCTTGTCTGATATGAGTATTGCTACTCCAGCTTTCTTTCAATTTCCATTTGCATGGATTATCTTTTCCATCTCCTCACTTTCATGCTGTGTGTGTCCCTGGGTCTGAAATGGGTCAGTTGTAAGAAGCATATATACAGGTCTCTTTTTCATATCCATTCAACCAGTCTGAGTCTTTTGGTTGGAGCATTTAATCCATTTACACGTAAGGTAATTATCAATATATATGTTCCTGTTATGGTTTTCTTAATTGTTTTAAGTTTGTTTTTATAGTTCTTTTTCTTCTCTTCTGTTTCCCACTAGAGAAGTTCCTTTAGCACTTGTAAAGCTGGTTAGGTGGTACTGAATTGTCTAACACTTGATTTCTCTGTTGAATTTGAATGAGATCCTTGCTTGATAGAGTAATCTTGGTTGTAGTTTTTGTCCCCCCCCCAACCCTTTCATCACTTTAAATATATCCTGCCACTCACTTCTGGCCTGCAGAGTTTCTGCTGAAAAATCCACTGACAACCTTATGGTGATTACCTTGTATGTTATCTGTTGCTTTTCCCTTACTGCTTTTAATATTTTTCATTGTATTTAACATTTATTAATTTGATTATTATGTGTCTCAGCATGTTTCTCCCTGGGTTTATCCTGTATGTACTCTCTGCACTTCCTGGACTTGGGTGACTATTTCCTTTCCCATGTTAGTGAGGTTTTTTGATAATAATCTCTTCAAATATTTTCTCAGACCCTTTTTGTTTGTCTTCTTTTGGGGTTGGTATAATTTGAATGGTGATGCATTTAATTTTGTCCCAGAAGTCTCTGAGACTCTTCTTATTTCTTTTCATTCTTTTATCTTTATTATGTTCAACAGCACTTATTTCCATCATTCTGTCTTTCAGCTCACTTATCCTATTTTCTTCCTCAGTTATGCTATTGGTTTCTTCTAGTGCATTTTTCACTTCAGTTACCATGTTGTTCAATACTGTTTATTTGTTCTTTACTTCTAGGTCTTTGTTAAAATTTTCTTGTATCTTCTCAATTTGTACCTCCATTCTATTTCTGAGATTTTGAGTCATCTTTACTATCATAACTGAATATTTTTTCATGTAGATTGCCCATTTCCTCTTCATTTATTTGATTTTGTGGGTTTTGACCTTGCTAGTTAGTCTGCAACATACTTCTTTTTTCGTCTCATTTTATCTTACTTACTTTATATTTATGGTTTCCTTTTCACAGGCTGCAGGGTCATAGTTCCTCTTGCTTTTGTTGTCTGCCCCTTGATAACTGAGGTTGATCTAGGCATTTGTGTAGCCTCCTATTGGGAGGGACTGGTACCTGCACTCTGGTGGGTGGAGCTGAATCTTTTCCCTCTGATAGGTAGAGCCACATCATATGGTGTGTTTTGGGGTGTCCATCAGCTTAGCACAACCTTACACAGTCTATTTACTGACAGGTAGGGCTTTGTTCCTGTCTTGCTAGGTGTTTGGTGTGAGGTGTCCAGCACTGGGGCCTGCAGGAAGTTGTGTGGAACTGGATCTTTGTGTTGAGATGGATACTTACGGGAGAGTGCACACTGATTAACATTCTCTAGGCCCAGGAATTCTCTGGTGGTCCAGTTTCTTGGACTTGGCACTACCACCCTGGAGGCCCAGGCCTGACCTGTGGTTGGGGAATTAAAATCCTGCGAGATGCAGGTGTGGGCAGAGTAAAAGCAAAGAAAAAAAAGGAAAAGAAAAGAAACAAACTAACCCCAAGACAAGTAACAAAAACAAAACAAATAGGAACAACAACAAACAACACTCCACATACAAAAAGAAGAAACAAAATGGACAAACCAAACCCAAGACAAATGATTAAAAACAAAACCAAACAAACAGAAACAAAAAATCTGACAGGAAAAAAAAAGAAAACCAAAGCAAAGCAAAAGAACAAACAAAGAAAAGAACTCAAAAATGAAAAGAATCAATAAGGACTAAGCTAGGAAAAACAAAAAATGAAAAACAAAACAAAAGCAGAAGGCAAACTAAAAAAAGCAAACATAAAACAAACACATAAAAATGATTTTTAAAAACCCAAAGAACAAAAACAAGAAAAAAAATCACAAAATGGGAAAAACTAAAGTAAAATAGAAACATAAAAAATATATTAACAAAAATAAGAGTCACAAGTAACAAATAATAAAACAACAATACCAACAACTGAACAAAATGAAGCAAACAAAAAATAATAAAGGTAATAAGAATATTTTCCTGGGGCCTCCTCTGTCAGTATCCTTGCTCCCACCTCTGTCAGTGTCCTTGCTCCCACAGTGAGCCACAGCCTACCCCTGCTTCCCCAGGAGGCACTCAGTACCTCTGGGTAGGACTCTGGATCTGCTGTGCGCACTGTGGTACCAGCTCAAACTCTGACTTGGCCAAACTCCCATGTGTGCTTGCTCCCAAAGTTGATTGCTGCTAAAGCTAGACTGGTCTTAGTTGTGGGAACACCTGTTGTCTATTCAGATATTCCACAGACAAAGAATATACCAAGCTGATTGCAAAGACTTAATCCACAGCTTGTTCAGCTACATGGAGAGATTTCCATTCTTCTTAGTTGCACTGCCCTTGGGGCTCAACTTTCATTTTGGCCCCAGCTCTACATGTGGGCCACCCTCCCCACCGAGGTGAGAGGGGTCAAAAGCACCAGCTTATTGGGATATCTTACTCAGGCCAGTGAGGGATATGGTGGCCAGAGATGGGGTGTTCACCAAGTGCCTATGGTGGCAGTGACTTGCAGGGAGTTACAGCAGACTGGGCCTTCACTCTGGTGGGAGTCCTTCCCAGTGTCTGCAGAGGCAGGAGCTGGCATGTGGAGACAGTGGTGGCCCTGTCCCTTGTGAACCACTCAACAATGGCATCTCATTTCCTAGGCAGAGCATGCTTCCTCCAGGGGAATTCCTGGCCTTGGAGTCCCCTCACTCCCATACCTTCTGTTAAGTCTGTACAGGTGACAGCAGTCCTCACCCTGAATCTGTTTTCTTAATCCCACACTTTACCACTCAGCACCCACCTGGATTGGCAGATTCTCATCTCAGGCAGGGATGCCCAGAGCTGATTCATGAGGAGGATGTGGGATGGGTGGTGCTCAGGACCCTGGAGCTGCTATGGGAAGAGGAGGCTTTGGCTTGAGAGACAGGCAAGGCTGCTCAGATGGGCACCCCTCCCAGTGCCCACAGAGGTCAAAGCCAGTGGAAGGGGATGGGAGTTACATTTGCAGACCTACCCCCTGTGCACCACTCATCAGTGAAGCTTTGCTTCTGTGATGTCCTGGGCTTTTTCTGCAAACTTTCCTAGTAGTGGAGCTCTTTACTTTTATTCCCTCAGGCTATCTTTTCACAGCTAACAGCTGTCCCCTCTCTGGGTCTGCACTGCAAACCCCACTTCTCAGCACCAGCCCTCACTCGGCAACAAGAGACATACAACTCAAGCTAGGGTTTGCAGCGCTTCAGTGTGGGCCATGCACACAGTGCTTACTTTTCCCTGCCTTCCACAGACTATCTGCTGCATTCTCCTTTAATCCCATCAAGATCTCTTTCTGTCCCAGCTGATTTCCCCACTGTGAGGGGATTTTTCTGAGTGTGGGAAACTCTTCTCACCTTCAGCTTCCCATTAGGGTTGCTGATCCTTTTTGATTCCCCTTTCCTTTCTTTTGTCCTACCTTGTTGTGAGGGTAGTTTTCTTGTTTTTTTTTTAGGTGTCCAAAGTCTTCCGCTAATGTTCAGCAGGTGCTCTGTGAGAACTGTTTCTTTTGTAGATGTATTCTTGATGCACTTGTGAGGAGAGATAAATTCCATGTCCTCCTATTCTTCCACCTTGACTTCTCCCCCAACATTTTCTATGTACAAGACCATATCATCTGTGAATAGTTATGCTTCTTCCTTTCCAATCTGGATACATTTAATTGTATTGCTTGTTTGCCCTGGCTAGAACTTCTATTACAGTTTTGAACAGAAGTGGCAAGAATGGGCATGCTTGTCTTGTTCCTGATCTTAAGAGAAAAGAATTCACTCTTTCCTCTTTAAGTTTGATGTTTGCTGATGGTTTTTTTCATATAATTTTAATCAAATTTATATTCTAATCCGCTTTTAATGAAATTTGACCATGTTACTTGCATAAACCCTCCTCAGATTTTTGCATGCCTTTGGCTCATTTCTAGAGTTTTGTGGAAGTTGATTGTGGCAATTTTTGGCACAAAGACTGTTTTTTATAGAGGAGTAGATTTTTGAAGATCCACAGTCCACTCTTATGTAAGTGTTTCTCCTAGTCATGATTTTAGTGCTGAAAAATTCCAATTTTTATTTACTGGTTTTTGTGCTTTGCCCATTTTACTCCCTCCTCTTAGTGGAGGATAAATTGAGGCTATTTGAAAATGATAGACTTGGCTGGGAAGCCTGTCTGAATTTTGCCTCTGGGTTGATGCTTATTGTCTTACAGAGATGATGTTATAGGTGGTACTTGAGAAAATTTTAGGGCCACAGACTTGTCTCTTGCTAAGGCTGCCACCTTATTACAATAGCCACTTTTTAAGAGTTAATTTTTCTTGCAGGACTTTGCTAAATGCAGCAAGAAGCAGACAGCTGACATTAAAATTTTGTTTTTCCAACCAGCTTTGCAGAAGGGGATTTACTATGACAATTAGAAGTTATCAAAATTATTGGAAAAGCTGGAGGAATGTACTGTAGCATGAATTTCTAGAAATTGCTCCCAGATTCTGTCCCCTTGCAGTGAAACTATCAATAACTTCTTGACATCACAAAACTAGAGATTGGACACTAACATATTCATATTACTTTTGAGCAGATGACAACAAAAAGATGCAGTAAAATGGCCTCCAACAACTTCTTCCTTCTAAATATTGTGTGAATGTATTTAATTGGAAAAATAGCTTTCATTGAGAAATATGGTTGCAAGAGAATTTGTAAGAAGATATACTAGAAAGTGGATGCAATGGAGATTGAGTGAGCCAAATGACCTTGTCTACTATTAAATGAATAACATAAATCTTGACATGAAAACCCTTTAGAAGTGACAAATATGGCTAACATAAATTGTGCTCTAAATAGAAGCAACTATTTACAAATACAAATCTAACTCATAAAAATAAATGCTCTATACAGTATTGAACTTGCAGGATGAATAGTGTGGAAAAGATACATATATTGTTTCTTTTTATTGAAGTTGCTGAGAGCACGGGTTACACAGAAATTACATTCATTTATGTGTAGGTATAAAAGAAAATTTTGACATAAATCAACAAGTCTGCTCCTAATATTTGTAGGGTATAGGACATCAGGAAAATTAGAGATCCCTGAACTATGCCTTTTACCTCCCCATTTCAAACTCTTTCTCAGCACAAGTGTTCTTATGTGCATACATGTAGACACCATAGACACTCTAGACCTCCAGGTCCAAGATATACACACAGTCACCTCTTCTAACATAAATACTTGCCCTGCACCATCTCCCAGGCCTGGGGGCGTACATAGTTACATCATGGTTTATCTTCAGGAAGACAGACTTGGAGAAAGGCCCTGAAGGCTGGCTTAGAATAATCATTTGGGCAAGAACTTTCAAAGTTTCAGATACCTGAAACATGGCATAGAAGGGGAGCATGGACTCTGTGTGGGCAATCCCCTTTCACCCCAGATTCCTCATTCCATGGTGAGTGACAAGGCAAATGCAGAGCCAGATTATGGCTCCTGGTGCCTGAGTCTAAGGAAAGTACTGCTATTCAGAATTCATAGATGTGGTATATATCAAAGTTATGAAATCAGGAAAACAGTTTTCTTTTTTAGGGCTGTAGTGAATTTTTAAATTAAAAATATAATTGATGCAAAATACTATGTTAATTTTAGGTGCACTACACAGTGATTTGACATTTGCACACATTATGAAATGATCACCATGAAAGTCAAGTAACTATCTGTCTCCAAAAAAACTTATTTTGATATTGTTAACAATATTCCATATGTGATATATTACACTCTCATGACCTACTTATTTTCTAACTGGAGGTGTGTACTTCTTAATCCCCTTCACATACTCCTTGTGACCCCTCAATCCCCTCCCATCTGGCAACCATCTTTTTTCCTCTTTATCTATGAGCTTGTTTTGTCTCTTTTGTTTTTCAGATCATGAATGATCTGCAATATTTGTTTTTCTATATCTGACTTATTGTACTTAGTAATATCCTCTAGATTCATTCATGTTGTTGCAACATGTTTTTTGTTAGATCCATCCATGTTGTTGCAAATGGCAAGATTTAATTATTATTATTATACCTGAATAATGTGTATTTTCTTTAACCACATCTTCTTTAACCATTCATCTATTAATGGAGACTTGGGTTTCCCCCCTATCTTGCTGTTGTTGTTGTTCAGTCACCAAGTCATCTCTGACTCTTTGTGACCCCATGGACTGCAGCATTACCAGGCTTCCCTGTCCCTCACCATCTCCCACAGTTTGCCCAGGTTCATGTCCATTGAATCTGTGATGCCATCCAACCATCCAATCCTCTGTTGCATTCCCCTCCTTCTGCCTTCAACCTTTCCCAGCATCAGGGTCTTTTCCAATGAATTGGCTCTCTGCATCAGGTGGCCAAAGTATTGGAGCTTCAGCTTCAGCATCAGTACTTTCAACAAATATTCAGGGTTTATTTCCTTTAAGATTGACTGGTTTGATCTCTTTGAAGTCTAAGGGACCCACAAGAGTCTTCTCTAGCACCGCAGTTCGAAAGCATCAATTCTTCAGTGCTCAACCTTCTTTATGGTCCAACTCTCACATCTCTACGTGACTACTGGAAAGACCATAGCCTTGAATATACAGACCTTTGTTGACAAAGTGATGTCCTTGCTTTTTGGGCTTCCCATATCTTAGCTACTGTAAATAATGCTACAGTGAACATTGATGTGCATATATCTTTTCTAATGAGTGATTTTTTTTTCTTTAAGATAAGTGCCCAGAAAAAAATTGATAGATCATATGGCAATTCTACTTTTAATATTTTGAGGAACCTCTGAAATATTTTCTAGTGGCTGTATCAATTTACATTCCCACCAATGGTGCAGGAGACATCCCTTTTCTCCACATCCTTGCCAACACTCATTATTTGTTGTCTTTTTGATAATAGCCATTCTAATAGGTGTGAGGTGATATCTCATTGTGGTCTTATGTTTTCATTTCCGCAGTGATTAGTGATGTTCAGCCTTTTTTGTGTGTTTGTTGGGCATCTTTATGTCTTTTTCGGGAAAATGTCTATTCAGATCCTCTGCCCATGTTTAAATTGAGTTGTTTTTTATATTGAGTTGTTTGAGTTTTGTATATATTTTGGATATTAACCCCTTATCAGATATGTGGTTTGCAAATATCTTCTCCCATTCAGTTGACTGCCTTATCTATTTGTTGATAATTTCCTTCACTGTGCAAAAGCTTTTTAGTTTGTTGTAGTCCCATTTGTTTATTTTTATTTCCCTTACCTGAAAAGACAGATCCAAAAAATATTGCTGGGATGAATGTCAAAAAATGAACTGCCCATGTTTTCTTCTAGAAGTTTTATGGTTTCAGGTCTTACATGTAACTTCTTAGTCAATTTTGAGTTATTTTTGTAAATGATATGAGAAAGTAGTGCAGTTTGATTTTTTGGCATGTATTTGTCCAGATTTCTCAACACTATTTATTGAAGATGCTGTCCTTTCCTCATTGTTTATACTTGCTTCCTTTGTTGTAGATTAGTTGACCATAAGTGCATAGATTTATCTCTGGACTCCCTATTCTGTTCCATTGATCCACAAGTTTGTTTTTATGCTAGTACCATACTGTTTTGATTACTGTTACTTTGTAGTATAGTTTGAAATTAGCCAGTAAGATACTTCTAGCTTTGTTCTTCTTTCTCAAGATGGCTTTGACTATTTATGATCTTTTGTGTTTCCATGCAAGTTTTAGAATTATTTGTTCTAGTTCTGTGAAAAATACTATTGTTATTTTGATACAGATTGCACTGAATATATATATTGCCTTGGGGGGGGTTTATGGTCATTTTAACTATTTTAATTCTTCCAATCCATGAGCATGATATGTCTTTCCATTTCCTTGTACCATCTTTAATTTCTTTCATCAATGCCTTATTGTTTTCAGAGTACAGGTATTTTACTCTTTGATTAGATTTATTTCTAGATGTTATATTCTTTTTGATGTGCTTGTAATTGGTATTGATTTCTTAATTTTTCTTTCTTGTTCATTGTTACCATATAGAAAAATAACAGATTTCTATATTTCAATTTTATATTTTACAATTTTACTGAATTCATTTATTAATCCTAATATTTTTTTGTTAGTGTGTTCAGGAATTTTTACATATAGTTTCATGTCATTTCTTCCTTAACTACTTTGGCTAGGACATTAAATACTATATTGAATAAAAATGGTGAGTGAGCACCTTTGTCTTGTTCCTGATCTTAGAGGACATGCTTTCAGCTTTTCACTGTTGAGTATGATGTTGGCTATAAGTTTGTCATATACAACTGAAATATGTTCCCTTTATACCCACTTTGTTGAGAGTTTTTATCCTAAATGGATGTTGAGTTTTGTCAATTTTTCTGCACCTATTGAAATGATCATATGATTTATAATCTTTAGTTTGTTAGTGTGTATATCACATTGCCTGATTTGCAGATATTGAAGCATCCTTGCGTCCCTGGGATAAATCCCATTTGATCATGTGTATGATATGTTTAATATATTGCATTTGGTTTGCTAATATTTTGTTGAAGATGTTTTCATCTATGTTTGTATTGGCCTGTAATTGCTTTTTTTTCTGATGATTTTGGTTTTGGTATCAAGATGATGCTAACGTAATAAAATGAGTTTGGAAGCATTCCTTACTCTTCAATTTTTTGGAACAGTTTGAGAAGGATCAGTATTAACTGATCTTTATATGTTTTATAGAAACCACCTGTGGAGCTATCTAGTCATGGATTTAGTTTGTTGGGAGTTTGTTTATTACTGGCAATTTGATTGCTCATGTTTTCTGTTTATTCTTGATTCAGTCTTGGGAGATAGTATTTTTTTAAGGAATTTATCCATTTCTTCCAGTTTGTCTATTTTATGGGAATATGACTGCAGTAGTTTCTTAATGATCTTTTGTATTACTGTGGTGTCGCTTCTAACTTTCCCTATGTTGTTTCTGATTTTATTGATTTGGGCACTCTCCCTTTTTTCTTGGTGAATCTGGATAAATTTTATAAATTTTGTTTATCTTTTCAAAGAACCTGCTCTTCATTTGTCTTTATAATTTTTTAGTCTCTATTTAATTTATTTCTGATCTGATCATTATTACATCTTTCCCTCTTTGAGTTTTGTTTGTTCTTCTTTTTACTAGTTCCTTTAAATTTACTTTTAGATCATTTATTTGAGATTTTTCTTTCTTTCTGAGGCAGCCTTGCATTGTTCCAAATTTTTCCTTTAGGACTGCTTATGTTGCATCCCATAGGTTTTGAATTGTTTTGTTTCTGTTTTCATTAGTCTTGAAGTATATATTTTTTTTGTTTATTTTCTTCAGTGGCCCATTTTTTGTTTAGTGGAATATTGTTTTACATCCACACATTTGTGGATTTTGCAGTTTTTTCCCTTGTAGTTGATTTTTAGTCTCACACCATTGTGGTCAGAAAAGGTGCTTGATATGATGTCAATCTTATGAAATTTATTGAAACTTGCTTTGTGCCTAGTATGTTATCTATTCTAGAGAATGTTCTGTATTCACTTGAAAAGAATGTATATTCTGCTATTTTCAGATGAAATATTCTGTATATATCTAGTAATCTATTTGGTATAATGTGTCATTTAAGGGAAGTGTTTCCTTATCACTTTTCAGTCTGGATGATCTGTCCATTGATGTTAGTGTGGTGTTAAAGTCCTCTACCATTATATTACTATTCATTTCTCCCTTTATGTTTTGCTTTTCTATTTGCTTTGTGTATATATATCCTCCTATTTGGGGAGCATATGTATTTACAATTATTATATCTTCTTGTAAGATTTATCCCTTTCAATCAGTCAGTCAGTTCAGTCACTCAATCATGTCCAACTCTTTGCGACCCCATGGACTGCAGCAAGCCAGGTCTCCCTGTCCATCACCAACTCCCTGAGTTTACTCAAACTCATGTCCATTGAGTTGGTGATGTCATCCAACCATCTCATCCTCTGTCACCCCATTTCCCTCCAGTGTTCAATCTTTCCCAGCATCAAGATCTTTTCTAATGAGTCAGTTCTTTGCATCAGGTGGCCAAAGGATTGGAGTTTCAGCTTCAGCATCAGTCCTTCCAATGAACATTCAGGAATGATTTCCTTTAGGATGGATGGATCAGTTGGATCTCCTTGCAGTCCAAGGGACTCTCGAGAGTCTTCTCCAATACCACAGTTCAAAAGCATCAGTTCTCTTGAGCTCAGCTTTCTTTATAGTCCACCTCTCACATCCATACATGACTACTGGAAAAACCATAGCTTTGACTAGATGGACCTTTGTTGGCAAAGTAATGTCTTTGCTTTTCAATATGCTGTCTAGGTTGGTCATAACTTTTCTTCCAAGGAGCAAGTGTCTTTTAATTTCATGGCTGAAGTCACCACCTGCAGTGATTTTGGAGCCCCCCCAAAATAAATTCTGTCATTGTTCCCCTCATCTATTTGTCATGAAGTGATAGGACCAGATGCCATGATCTTAGTTTTCTGAGTGTTGAGCTTTAAGCCAACTTTTTCACTCTCCTCTTTCACTTTCATCAAGAGGCTCTTTAGTTCTTCTTCACTTTCTGCCATAAGGGTGATGTCATCTGAATATCTGAGGTTATTGATATTTCTCCCAGCAATCTGGATTCCAGCTTGTACTTCATCCAGCTCAGCATTTCTCATGATGTACTCTGCATATAAGCTAAATAAGCAGGGCGACAATGTACAAGCCTTGACATATTCCTTTCCCAGTTTGGAACCAGTCTGTTGTTTCATATCCAGTTCTAACTGTTGCTTTCCTGATCTGTATACAGATTTCCCAAGAGGCAGGTCAGGTGGTCTACTATGCCCATCTCTTTAAAAATTTTCCATAGTTTGTATGATTCACACAGTCAAAGGCCTTGTTGTAGTCAATGAAGCAGAAATAAATGTTTTTCTGGAACTCTCATGCTTTTTCAATGATCCAACAGATTTTGGCAATTTCATCTCTGGTCCATCTGCCTTTTCTAAATCCAGCTTAAACATCTGGAAGTTCATGGTTCATGTATTGTTGAAGTATAGCTTGGAGAATTTTGAGCATTACTTTACTAGCAGGTGAGATGAGTGCAACTGTGCAATAGTTTGAGCATTCTTTGGCATTGCCTTTCTTTGGGATTGGAATGAAAACTGACCTTTTCCAGTCTTGTGGCCACTGCTGAGTTTTCCAAATTTGCTGGCATATTGAGTGTAGCACTTTCACAGCATCATCTTTTAGGATTTGAAATAGCTCAACTGGAATTCCATCACCTCCACTAGCTTTGTTTATAGTGATGCTTCCTAAGGCCCACTTGACTTTGGATTCCAGGATGTCTTGCTCTCTGAGACTGAGTATGAGGCAAACTGCCTTTCCAAAAACAAATGGACATCTGAAAAATATCCTGAGGTCAGGAGCCTGGGCAAGTCTTTGTGTTCTGTACAGTATGGGTCGTTCAATTCGAATGAAAATAAGATGCGTTAGATATATTGGACTGAGCTGTTGCAAAACACAGGAACTGGTGGGCACCTGGGACCCTGGAAAGGATAGTGACACTGTATAAATGGATTTCTAGAGACATCCTACAACACTGTGAGACAAGGGATGGTTAGATGGGGACATACCCCAGATTTTGTGCTGTCTTTCTTCCCAAACTGGCACCCTGGGACATCTCACATCCTTCCTGGGACTCTGGTTGTCCAGTCTCTGAAATGAAGAGAAAATGCGAAAGAGGTAATAGGGTACTTGGGGTAAGTGGGAAGGGAAGAGATGCTTGCTTAGTTCTGCTGCATTCCAAATTCAGGAGGCTGGCAGAGACCTCTGTCCTCTGAGTCTCCCCAAGGGCCTGTTAGAACAGGGCTGGGACAGGATGTGGGATCCCTATCAACTGGCCTCATGGTCTGGTTAGCAGTCTCCCAGAACAAAGAGGAGAGAGGGAGTCATCTGTCCCGAGTGACTTCACTATCGGGGGTCATGAAACTTTTCTGGGAGTAGTACTTCTGAACTCTGACTAGAACTGAGGTCTGTGCTACAAAATTGAGGCTACTGGAATCCCACACCATGAGATAGAGGCTACAAGCTGAAAAGAGGGGAAGTGTGTTGCATCCCAGGAGTCTTAGAATCCATAGGCATGGTTTGGAGGTAAGAAAAAATTGCTGGTAAGTTGGCTAAAGGCCAAATGTGTCTACATCTTCCAACTGTGTAAGTACCCTGTGGAGAGGTAGAAATTCTACATTCGTATTGGGCTGCTCTACAGTTTCTATCTTCTTCCTCCAGCAAGTGGGCACAGGGCAAGGTAGAATTGAATATCATGCGCTTTTTTTATTTTTTTAAATTTTTTTGATGCTTTTATTTTTTATTTTTCTTAAATCTTTTGCTTTTTTTAATCCCTAAATAGTAGCTTGTGTACCTCAGTGGAAGAGAGAGTGCACACATTTCTCTGCCTTTCTCTTTGTTTCATGCTTAGTCCCTAGACATGACAGGAAACAATGCTTTGGTTACCATGGAAACTGAAGCCGAGTGATGCATTGAACTGTGGGCAGAAAGTAAAGGTTTTCTTGACATGAAGGCTCTTGGGAGTAGAGATTTGAGCAAATTCTTTAAATATGAGCAAAGCAATTTCAATTTCCACAGGCATGTTGATCCCTGCAACTATTATTACACAGAAAATGCAAGCTGCATGCCTGCATTCACGCATACAGATGCTCATGCACATGAATACAGACGTCATTCTCCACATCATGCTGGCTGGTCAAGGATTCCTGTGGGTGAATCTGGGCTTGAGCATACATCATCTCCCACTCATCTCTCCTCTCCTGTTTCTCTCTCTCCTACCTGCACTGTCTTTCAGTTTCTCCCATCTCTGTCTTTCCTGACCTCTTCGCCCCCTCCTTAGCTTTTCATTCTGGTCGTCCACTGTGCCCTGCTATTTGTCCTTCCTCCTTCTCTCTATAGTTTGTTCACCTCCCACCCCTCTCCCCTGACCCTATGTATGAAGTGACTAATAATTCATTCACTCAATAATGATTGGCCTAATATGGGCTATGTAGTTTGAACTTCCAACCTCATAAGACAGATATCATTGTTCCATTGCAAATTAGGAATAGTGATGTGAAATTAAAGAACAGGGAGCTATAAATGTGAACAATAGGGGACCCAATTTCCCTGGTGGGCTCAGTGAAGTAAATGTCATTAGCATTTGCCACCCACATTGTCTTATTGCCTCTTCAGGTTACTGCCTTCTGTTTCACGTTGGGGGCACTACCCTCCTTTGCAGCATGGTGGGACCCTCACATAAGATGTCCAGCATACTTTTGAAAGTCTAAACATTAAATCTAATGGGATGCCCACTTCTTTGAATCTGACTAGTGAACAGACCAAAACAGGTAAGGAGCTGTTTCATCTCATAATTGCATCCTTGTTCCTGCTTCCAAGTTCCCCAGAAGCACCTTTGTTCATGCCCTTCATCCATTCTCTTGCTCATTCTTTCTTCTTCCATCTCTTCCTTGTCCCTCTGGCCTGGCCAGATCTTTTTTCTTTGAATCCTAACCCCACAAGGACACAAAGGATGGGCAAGGAGACAATAATAATTATAAAGTATTAGAAGGTGGAAAGCAGACAGATGAGTACTATCTGACTTGGCAGATTTAGAGCCCAGCAGTGAGGAAAGCCCCAAGCAACATTCTTTAACCCCCCTCACTAGACCTTCCAACTGTCTGTGAGACTGGCAGTGGGCTGTACCCCTACAACTGAACGGTAGTGGTTGGGGTTGTAAATTGCATGATTGCTCTTAGGTTAGGTAAGAAACATTTAGACACCAGAGCCCCTCTCAACAAACTGTAGCCTGGACAAATTGCTTTCTCCAAACACTAGGGAGTTTGCAGAGAGACTTACAATTTTGAGGGAGTGAATCAGCAGATTTATGGATGTGGGACCTCGGGATCAGGTGAAAGCAGGCATCCAACACCAACACAAGGATTTAAGTAGAAAATGTACTGTACATAAAAGATCAATCCTCAATCTCATGCCCAATTTGTGAGACAGAGTGCTGGCACCTTGCCTTTTCCCCATGGATGCAAGAGGTTCTTCCTGGGTAATCTAACCGTCCCAAGAGTAGAGATTTCATAGAGTGGGCAATGGTCTCCAATTTTTCCATATGAGTTCAAAATAATCTCTAATTTTGATGCTTCCTTCTTCAAGCCATAGGTTATTTCAGCGGCACATCTTTGTTTACAAACGTATCTGTTCCCAATTTATACTTTTAATGGCATTTTATGGTTGATAGTGGTCAGAAAATCACCAAAGAATCTATTCTTTGTGTATTCTCCTGGGAGTCTATTTATATGAATATCTTTATTAACTTTTTCATGGAATACAGCACAAAAAAAGGAATTGCACAAAATATAAATGCTTTGATCTGTAAATTATTGCATCACAAAAAAGTGAGTAACTGCAACTTTGGTCACGTGATGTGATATTGCAGGAACCTGAAGCCTCTACTTTCTCACTACCATCTTCCACCTCAGCAAATATAACCAGTATTTGACTTTTAGCACCTTAATTTTGCCTTTCTGTGAAACATTACACATAATAAATGGGCTTCCTCAGTGGCTCAGCAATAAGGGATCTGCCTGCAAGGCAGGAGCCACAGGAGATGCAGGTTGGATCCCTGGGTCAGGAAGATCCCCTGGAGGAGGGCATAGTAACCTGCTCCAGTATTCTTTCTTGGAGAATCCCATGGCAGAGGAGCCTGGTGGGCTACACTCCATAGGGTTGCAAAGAGTCAAACACGACTAAAGCAACTATGCATACACAGACACACACATAAGAAATACCTATCCTTTAAAAATTTTTTTATTGAAGTACAGTTGATTTATAATGTTGTGTTAGTTTCTAGAGTACTCAAAGTAATTCAATTCTACATGTGTATATATATATATATATATACACACACACACATTGTGTTGTATTCCATGAAAAAGTTAATAAAGATATTCATATAAATAGACTCCCAGGAGAATACACAAAGAATAGATTCTGACCACTAAGAATAGATTCTGACTAGAATAGATTTTCTGACCACTATCAACCATAAAATGCCATTAAAAGTATAAATTGGAAACAGATATATATATATATATATATATATATTCTTTTCCATCAGGGTTTATTATTAAAAGACATTGAATAGAGTTCCCTGTGCTATACATTATGTCCTTGTTGCTTATCTATTTTATATGGAGACACTTGTATCTGGAAATCCTGAACTACTACTTTATCCCTCTTGCACTCGCTAAATATATATTCTTATAATCTACCTTTCTTTTGATCTATTTTTATATATTGCTATTCATTTTTGTTGTGGCGTTAGTTGTCATTCATTGATTTCCATTACTGAATAGTATTTAAATATGTATGACCATACCAAAACTGCATATGCCTTATATTTCTTTTTTTGTTATAATTATATTGATTTATATTTATATGGGTTGGGTCTTCATTACTGTGCAGGCTTTTCTCTAGTTGTGGCAAGTGGGAGTTACTGTCCAGCTGCATTGCATGGCTTCTCGTTGCAGTGGCTTCTCTTGTCATGGAGCATGGGATCTAGGGCACAAAGGCTTCAGTAGTTGTGGCACCTGGACTCAGTGGCTGCAGCTCCTGGGCTCTGGAGCACAGGCTCAACAGTTGTGGCACATGGGCTTAGTTGCTCTGCAGCATGTGGGATTAATGATTGAACCCAGATTAATGATTGAACCCAGGTTTCCTGCATTGGCAGTTGGACTCTTTACCACTGAGCCATCAGAGAAGCCCAATACCTTCTATTTCTAATGGACATTTCAGTAGTTTGCAGTCCTGCCGTACTGAAACTGTTACTGTAGTGAACATTCATATCTGTGTCCTCTGAATCGTTAAAGGCTGTACTTGGATAGCCTGGTCTTTTTCTTGATCTCGGAGGGGAAACTTTCAACATTTCATCACTAAGTGAGGTGGATTTTGTAAGCTTTTGAAAGATATTCTGTCTTCTCTGCAATCATCCACTGTTTTTTTCAGTCTAACTTCATTGAGGCTTTAGATGGATAAGTTGAAGATCTCTCTTGATAAATGTCATATTGCACTTGGGAATATATGGGTTATTTTCTTTTTTTTTTTTCTTTTATTAAATTTTTATTTTTACTTTATTTTACTTTACAATACTGTATTGGTTTTGCCATACATTGACATGAATCCACCACGGGTGTACATGCGTTCCCAAACATGAACCCCTCTCCCACCTCCCTCCCCATAACATCTCTCTGGATCATCCCCGTGCACCAGCCCCAAGCATGCTGTATCCTGCATCAGACATAGACTGGCGATTCGATTCTTACATGATAGTATACATGTTTCAATGTCATTCTCCCAATTCATCCCACCCTCTCCCTCTCCCTCTGAGTCCAAAAGTCTGCTATACACATCTGTGTCTTTTTTGCTGTCTCGCATACAGGGTCATCATTGCCATCTTTCTAAATTCCATATATATGTGTTAGTATACTGTATTGGTGTTTTTCTTTCTGGCTTACTTCACTCTGTATAATCGGCTCTAGTTTCATCCATCTCATTAGAACTGATTCAAATGTATTCTTTTTAATGGCTGAGTAATACTCCATTGTGTATATGTACCACAGCTTTCTTATCCATTCATCTGCTGATGGACATCTAGGTTGTTTCCATGTCCTGGCTATTATAAACAGTGCTGCGATGAACATTGGGGCACATGTGTCTCTTTCAATTCTGGTTTCCTCAGTGTGTATGCCCAGCAGTGGGATTGCTGGGTCATAAGGCAGTTCTATTTGCAATTTTTAAAGGAATCTCCACACTGTTCTTCATAGTGGCTGTACTAGTTTGCATTCCCACCAACAGTGTAGGAGGGTTCCCTTTTCTCCACATCCTCTCCAGCATTTATTGCTTGCAGATTTTTGGATCACAGACATTCTGACTGGTGTGAAGTGGTACCTCATTGTGGTCTTGATTTGCATTTCTCTAATAATGAGTGATGTTGGGCATCTTTTCATGTGTTTGTTAGCCATCCGTATGTCTTCTTTGGAGAAACGTTGGGTTATTTTCAAATACCTTTTGATATTGATTTCTAACATAATCCACAACAATAAGAAAACAGACTCTGTATAATTTCAAAACCTTAGACCATGAAATGTTTATGTCCCTAGACATGTTCCAGTGTCTCCGACTTTACAGTCTATGTGAACTTTAATAGAATTTGTATCCTACTGTTGTGTGAAAATTTTATAAATCTTCATTATATTGAATTGGTTCACAGTGCTTTTCAGATCTATAATATACTTCTACTTCTCTATATATTCATTCTATTAATTTTTGAGAGTTTGATATTGAAATGCCAACTGAAAGTCTTAATTTATCTACTTAAAGAAAGTAATTGTAGTATATAGTGAAACTATATGTAACCTTCTTCTGTATTTTCCAAGTCTACTATAAATGTGCTATCATACTTTAATAATTTTAAAAATAAAATATAAGATATTCTGACTGGATTAATTGTGTAAGCTTAAGTGGCACAGCATAATGATTTCATTCATGTATGTACTGTGAAGTGATTACTACCATGAGGTCAGTTAACACCTCCATTTTATCACACAGTTACAATCTGTGTGTGTGTGTGTGTGTGTGTGTGTGTGTGGTGAGGTTATTTAAGATTTACTACCTTACAACCAAGAGTATGTGATACAGTATTGTTAAATATAATCACAAGGCTGTGTATTAGAACCTGAGAACTTTTTCTTCTTTTAACAAGAAGCCTGTAGCCTTTGACAAGCATCGTCCATTTCCCCCACTCTCTAACCACTGGCAACCACCAATCTACTCTGTTTCTATGAGTTTAGCTTTTTTAGATTCCACATATAAGTGAAAACATGCAGTGTTCATCTATCTCTTTTGACTTATATCACTTAGCATACTGCCCTCAGGGTCCACTCATATTGTCAAGATTCCAGGTTTTCATTCTTTTTTATGACTGAATAATATTCCACTATGTATCTCACATTTTCTTTATTCATTTACCTGTAGATATATACTTAGGTTGTTTCCAAGCTTTGGCTAATGTACATAGTGCTGAATGAACATGAAGGTTCAGATACCTCTTCAAGATAGTGACTTCCTTTACTTAGGATGTATACTCAGAAATAAGATCATTGGATCATATGGTAGTTTAATTTTTAATATTTTGAGGAACCTCCATATTGCTTTCCATGGTGGCTCTACCAATTTTATTCCCACCAATAGTACACAAGGTCTCCCTTTTCTCCACATCCTTAGATGTTTCTTTTTTATACTTTTTCTGCATCTATAGGAAATGTAAGTTTATTTTATACTTAGTATGTTAATTCTATTAAATATATTAATTTTCAAGTGTTGAGCCACTTCATTTTTACTGTAGTTTTGACTTGCTTGTGATATATTATCCTTTTAAAATATATAACTGGATTGGTTTTGTTAATGTTTTATTCATGATTTTTCCTTCTATGTTAATGTGAAATATTACCCTATATATTTCATTTCTCATAATGTCTAGACTTCATAGAATGAGCTGAGAAGTGACTGCTGTTTTTTATACTTTCTGCCTTGTATATAACATTGCTATTTTTTTCTTCTTTCAAGTTTTGTAGAACCGGTTGGTGAGATCATCAGAATATGGAAGTTGTTTCTGCTGTTGTTTTCTTCAGATTTGATTCATTTAGTATTTATGGGACAATTCAGAGTTTTAGTTTGTTTTGGTATCATCTTGTTGTGCTTTCTCAAAACTTGTACATCGTATCTAACTCTTCATATTTATTTGCATACAGTTGTTCATGATTTTGACTAATGATCTCTTAATATACTTATTATATCTATAATCATGTCTCTTGATTCATTCCAGACATTGATTTTTAGATAACTTCTCTCTTTTTTGTTCGAGCTTACATGAGGTGATTGTCAATTGTGTTGCCTTTACCAAGAATTAAACTTGGCTAGTATAATCTTTTTATGTAATACTTCTGAATTATTTTATTACATTTTATTCTTCCTTTTGCTCTTGAGCTTATTTAGAACTCCTGTGTGTGTATGGCCCAAATATTACATATCAGTGAGCTGCTGTGCTTCTCCCCTCATCTCTGTCTACAGCAATAACACATGGGTAACTTGAAATCACCATGGTGAGAGTATTTACACTGCAGAAATCAGTAAACACTATAAAACAGGCTTGAGTTATTGTTTTGTGATTGTCTAGAACATAAATCAGCAAACCACTGTCTAATTTATTCTTATTTCATCTCTTCTGCTTTCATTGTGTTGAATCTGCTATCTTTTCACATTGCTGAGATGATGCACATGTCATTGATTGTTTTCTCCTTTCTTTTTCTCTAGTACACATATTGAAGCTGGATCCTACAAATTTTCTTTAGTATTCAGTTCAAAGAACCAGCTTTTGGCTTTGTTGATTTTTGCTATGGTCTCTTTTGTTTCTTTTGCATTTATTTATGCCCTAATTTTTAAGATTTCTTTCCTTCTACTAACTCTGGGGTTCTCCATTTCTTCCTTTTCTAATTGCTTTAGGTGTAGAGTTAGGTTATTTAGTTGACTTTTTTCTTGTTTCTTGAGGTATGCCTGTATTGCTATGAACTTTCCCCTTAGCACTGCTTTTATAGTGTCCCACAGGTTTTGGGTTGTTGTGTTTTCATTTTCATTTCTTTCTATGCATATTTTGATTTCATTTTTGATTTCTTCTGTGATTTGTTGGTTATTCAGAAGCGTGTTGTTCAGCCTCCATATGTTGGAATTTTTAATAGTTTCTCTCCTGTAATTGAGATCTAATCTTAATGCATTATGGTCAGAAAAGATGCTTGGAATGATTTCGATTTTTTTGAATTTATCAAGGTTAGATTTATGGCCCAGGATGTGATCTATCGTAGAGAAGGTTCCATGCGCACTTGAGAAAAAGGTGAAATTCATTGTTTTGCAGTGAAATGTCCTATAGATATCAATTAGGTCTAACTGGTCTATTGTATCATTTAAAGTTTGTGTTTCTTTGTTAATTTTCTGTTTAGTCGATCTGTCCATAGGTGTGAGTGGGGTATTAAAGTCTCCCACTATTATTGTGTTACTGTTAATTTCCCCTTTCATACTTGTTAGCATTTGTCTTACATATTGTGGTGCTCCTATGCTGGGTGCATATATATTTATAATTGTTATATCTTCTTCTTGGATTGATCCTTTGATCATTATGTAGTGGCCTTCTTTGCCTCTTTTCACAGCCTTTGTTTTAAAGTCTATTTTATCGGATATGAGTATTGCTACTCCTGCTTTCTTCTTTGAGCTCTGCATAATTTAGAAGGATGTATATAATTTGGCTGAACACCTAGTCTTAGTTGTGGCATATGGGATGTTTAGTTGCAGCATGTAGGATCTCTTTAGTTGCAGCATGCAAATTCTTAGTTGCGGCATATGAAATCTAGTTCCCTGACCAGGGATCACACCCAGGCCCCTGCATTGGGAGCTTGGAGTCTTAGCCACGGTACAACCAGGAAAATCCTCTGAAGGATATTAATTTTAAAACATGCAGGGGATTTTCTAATTATCATCATTAATCAACTTACAGCTGAATAGCATTTTGGTCAGGGAATATACTCCTATTTCATTGTCTTGAAATTTTCGGAAGACTTGCATTATGGTCAACATGTGGTCTTTTTTGGTAAACATCATTAGCATTGAAAAGACTGTGTATCTTGCAGTTGTGGAGTTGAATGAGATAGAATGCATAAATATATATTGCTACGTGTGTTCACTGTACTTTTCAAATCTCTCATGTCTTTGCAAATTTTTATGTATGTGTTGTATCATTCACTGAGAGAAGTGTTCTGAAATCTCCCACTATGATGGTGGAGTAATATATATGTCCCTGCAACTGTGCCAAGGTTTGCGTCATATACTGAAACCACATTATTCAGTGAAAACAGACTCATAATTGTTTTATTTTCCTGGTGAATTTGAGCAATTTATGATTTTTAAGTTAATAATTATAACATTTACATAAGTAAATGTCTTTTTGCCTCAGAGGCCAAAGTTTTGATAGAAATCAAGCTACACCAGCTTGTTTTGATCAATATTTTTCAGGTACATATTTTACCAATTCATAACATTAATTTTCTGTATGCTTGTATTTGAAGTAGCGTATACCGTGAAGCATACATTGCCTTCTTTTCCATCTTCTGCCTAATGCTTTCCACTTCCTCCACCTCCTTCTTCCTTCAGCTTGTTAATCTTTGTTGGTTTTTTCCCTTGACTGGAGTATTTACCTTTAATGAGATTATTGTTATACTTAATTTTATATCTACCATGTTACTATCTTCTATTCTATTATAAACATTTCTCTAGGCTCATTTATCTCTTACATTTTGTCTTCTCTTTGATTAATTTCACTTTCTTTCTGTTTCCCAATTCTATCACCTTGATAGTTATTCAGTATTTATTATTCTTTTAGTGATTACACAGTTCAGTTCAGTTCAGTTCAGTGGCCTACTCGTGTCTGATTCTTTGCAATCCATGGACTGCAGCATGCCGGGCTTCCCTATCCATCACCAACTCCCAGAGCTTGCTCAAAGTCATGTCCATCGGGTCAGTGATGGACATGAGGAAATCAGTCCTGAATATTCATTGGAAGGACTGATGCTGAAGCTGAACCTCCAATACTTTGGCCACCTGATGCGAAGAGCTGACTCATTTGAAAAGATCCTGATGCTGAGAACATCTCCTCCTACCTTCAATCTTTCCCAGCATCAGGATCTTTTCAAATGAGTCAGTTCTTCGCATCAGGTGGCCAAAGTATTGGAGGTTCAGCTTCAGCATCAGTCCTTCCAATGAATATTCAGGACTGATTTCCTTTAGGATTGACTGGTTGGATCTTCTTGCAGTCCAAGGGACTCTCAAGAGTCTTCTCCAACACCAAAGTTCAAAAGCATCGAATCTCTGGTGCTCAGCCTTCCTTATGGGTCCAACTCTCACATCTATACATGACTACTGGAAAAACCATAGATTTGACTAGATGGATCTTTGTGGGCAAACTAATGTCTCTGCTTTATAATATGCTCTCTAGGTTGGTCATAGCTTTTCTTCCATGGAGCAAGTGTCTTTTAACCTAATGGCTACAGTCACCATCTGCAATGATTTTTGGACCCCAAGAAAATAAAGTCTGTCACTGTTTCCATTGTTTCCTCATCTGTTTGCCATGAAGTGATGCTAAAGTTGAAACTTCAGTACTTTGGCTACCTCATGCGAAGAGTTGACTCATTGGAAAAGACTATGATGCTGGGAGGGATTGGGGGCAGGAGGAGAAGGGGATGACAGAGGATGAGATGGCTGGATGGCATCACTGACTCGATGGATGTGAGTCTGAGTGAACTCCGGGCATTGCTGATGGACAGGGAGGCCTGGTGTGCTGCGATTCATGGGGTCGCAAAGAGCTGGGCACGACTGAGTGACTGAACTGAACTGAACTGATCTTCGTTTTCTGAATGTTGAGTTTTAAGCCAGCAGTCACTCTCCTTTTTCACTTTCATCAAGAGACTCTTTAGTTCCTCTTCACTTTCTGCCATAAAGATGGTATCATATGCATATCTGAGGTTATTGATGTTTCTCTGTGCAGTCTTGACTCCAGCTTGTTCTTCAACCAGCCTGGAATTTTGCAGGATGTACTCTGCATATAAGTTAAATAAGCAGGGTGACAATTTACAGCCTTGACATATTCCTTTCCCAGTTTGGAACTAGTCTGTTGTTCCATGTTCGGTTCTAACTATAGCATCTTGACCTGCATATAGGTTTCTCAGGAGGCAGGTAAGGTGGTCTGGTATTCCCATCTCTTTGGGAATTTTCCACTGTTTGTTGTGATCCACACAGTCAAAGGCTTTAGAGTAGTCAATAAAGCAGAAATAAATATTTTTCTGGGATTCTCTTGCTTTTTCTATGATCCAACATGCTGGCAATTTGATCTCTGGTTCTCTGCCTTTTCTAAAACCAGCTTGAACATCTATCTGGAAGTTCATGGTTCACGTATTGTTGAAGCCTAGCTTGTGACAAGCCTACCTAGTGTGTGAGATGAGTGCAATTGTGCAATTGTATTTGAGCATTCTTTGGCATTGCCTTTCTTTGGGATTGGAATAAAACTGACCTTTTCCAGTCTTGTGGCCACTGCTGAGTTTTCCAAATTTGCTGGCATATTGACTGCAGCACTTTCACAGCATCATCTTTTAGGATTTGAAATAGCTCAACTGGAATTTCATCACCTCCACTAGCTTTGTTTGTAGTGTTGCTTCCTAAGGCCCACTTGACTTCACATTCCAGGATGTCTGGCTCTAGGTGAGTGATCACACCATCATGGTTATCTGGATCATGAAGATCTATTTTACATAGTTCTTCTGTGTATTCTTGCCACCTCTTCTTAATATCTTCTGCTTCTGTTAGGTCCATAGAGTTTCTATCCTTTATTGTGCCTATCTTTGCATGAAATGTTCACTTAGTATTTCAAATTTTCTTGAAGAGATCTCTAGTCTTTCTCATTCTATTTTTTCCCTCTGTTTCTTTGCACTGATCGCTTAGGAAGGCTTTCTTATCTCTCCTTGCTATTCTTTGTAACTCTGCATTTAGAAGGGTATATCTTTCCTTTTCTCCTTTGCCTTTAGCTTCTCTTCTTTGCTCAGCTATTTGTAAGCCCTCCTCAGACAGCCATTTTACCCTTTTGTATTTCTTTTTCTTATGGGTGGTTTTGATCACTGCCTCCTGTACCATGTCATAAACCTCTGTCCATAGTTCTTCTGGCACTCTGTCTATAATCCCTTGAATCTATATGTCACTTCCACTGTATAATTGTAAGGGATTTGATTTCGGTTATATGTGAATGGTCTAGTATTTTCCCTACTTTCTTCAATTTAAGTTTGAATTTGGCAATAAGGATTTCATGATCTGAGCCACAGTCAGCTCATGGTCTTGTTTTTGCTGACTGTATAGAGTCCCCATCTTTGGCTGCAAGGAATATAATCAATCTGATTTCAGCATTGACTATCTGGTGATGGGATGTATAGAGTCATCTCTTGTGTTGTTGGAAGAGGGTGTTTGTTATGACCAATGCATTCTCTTGGCAGAGCTGTTAGCCTTTGCCCCACTTCATTTTATACTCCAAGGCCAAACTTGCCTGTTAATCCAGGTATCTCTTGAATTTCTACTTTTGCATTCCAATCCCCTATGATGAAAAGGACACCTTTTTTTCCGTGTTAGTTCTAGAAGGTCTTGTATGTGTTCATAAAACCGTTCAACCTCAGGTTCTCATCATTAGTGATTGGAGCATAGACTTGGATTACTGTGATATTGAAATGTTTGCCTTAGAAAGGAACAGAGATCATTCTGTTGCCCCCAGGGTCAGGGACACTGAATACAACAGTGCTGGCATAAGCCCTTTAGAAGGAGGCCACCATTACCACCATTAACCCTACCATAGTTGGGCCTCAGGCCAAACAACAGGATGGGAACACAGCCCCAAACAAGACCCAGATTCCCCCGCAGCCAATCCCTCCCATCAGGAAGCTTCTACAAGCCTCTTAATCCTTATCCATCAGAGGGCAAACAGAATGAAAATCACAGTCACAGAAAACTAACCAAACTGATCAAATGATTCACAGACTTGTCTAACACAGTGAAACTATGAGCCATGCCATGTAAGGCTACCCAAGATGGATGGGTTGTCATGGAGAGTTCTGATAAATGTGGCACACTGGAGAAGGGAACGGCAAACCACTTTAACATTCTTGCCTTGAGAACCCCATGAACAGTATGAAAAGGCAGGAAAATGCAACACTGAAAGATGAACTCCCCAGGTCTGTAGGTGCCCAATATGCTACTGGAGAAGAGGGGAGAAATAACTCCAGAAAGAATGAAGAGATAGAGCGAAAGCAAACACAACACCCAGTTGTGGATGTGACTAGTAATGGAAGTAAAATTTAATGCTGTAAAGAACAAGGAGATTCAACCAGTCCATTCTGAAGCTGAGCACTGAAGAATTGATGCTTTTGAACTGTGGTGTTGGAGAAGACTCTTGAGAGTCCCTGGGACTGCAAGGAGATCCAACCAGTCCTTTCTGAAGGAGATCAACCCTGGGATTTCTTTGGAAGGAATGATGCTAAAGCTGAAGCTCTAGTACTTTGGCCACCTCATGCGAAGAGTTGACTCATTGGAAAAGACTCTGATGCTGAGAGGGATTGGGGGCAGGAGGAGAAGGGGACGACAGAGGATGAGATGGCTGGATGGCATCACTAACTCGATGGACGTGAATCTGAGTGAACTCCGGGAGTTGGTGATGGACAGGGAGGCCTGGCGTGCTGCGATTCATGGGGTCGCAAAGAGTCGGACACGACTGAGTGACTGAACTGAGCTGAAAGAACAATATTGCATAAGAACCTGGAATGTTAGGTCTATGAATCAAGGTATAAATTTGAAGTGATCAAACAGGAGATGGCAATAGTGAACATGGACATTTTAGGAATCAGTGATCTAAAATGAACTGGAATAGGCAAATTTAATTTGGATGACCACTATATCTATTACTGTGGGCAAGAATCCCTTAGAAGGAATGAAGTAGCCCTCATAGTCAACAAAGGAGTCTGAAATGCAGTATTTGGGTGCAATCTCAAAAACGGCAGAATGATCTCTGTTCATTTCCAAAACAAACCATTCAGTATCAACAGTAATCCAAGTCTAGTGGTGACTGGGAGACTACAGCTTGAAATCTTAACTCCTCAAAATCTGAAATAAATTGGTCTCTTTTTCTCATCCCCAAAATTGTGCATATGTTAGAACACTTGGTCCATATTTACCCTTTCCTTACTTTAATATTGCTGCTTTCATGATTTTTAATCCCTCACAGATATAAATACACAAACACATATGGTTTTAACCTCAAGAGATAATAATTTTTAGTATAAGTTTATAAAACCAGTATCATTTATATATGCCCACATATTTGCCTTCTACTTCATATTCATTGCTTCCATGTCTTTTGGTTGGCTCAGAGGTCACTCTTTCTCTTCATTCATTGAAAGTGTAGAGTCTTTACCACTGGACCACCAGGAAAGTCCCATGACTGTACCTTTGCAGTAATTTACAAAGTTAGCCAATATGAGCATTCCAAATATGTAGTTCTCTTTCTGTGTTATTTGGACTATTCCAATCCTTTGTATGTCAGTAAAAGTTGTAGAATTATCTTGTTGCTTTCTAGTCATTTGACATGCTCTGTATCAATAGATCAACTGTGGGATAATTTGCTTCTTAACACTATTGATTCTGAAAATTCAAACACATGCTCCAATTATTTACTTAGTTGTGAATTTCTCTCAGCAATTCTTACTGTGTATCATTTTGTACTCCATTCACATTTTGTTAATTTCACCTGTAAGTGGATCATGTTTTGCATAAGTTATAATTTCATTTAAAATTCTAATTGTTTCTCCATTAAATAACTGTAATTGATTTCTTTGAGCATGTTAGGACATATTTTAATATTTTACATATAATTTGTATATTTGTTCTGTGTAATTTCACTTGGAAGCTATTTTAGATATTATTTTACTTATTTATTTTTAATTGAAGGATAATTGCTTAACAGAATTTTGTGGTTTTCTGTCAAACATCAATGAGAATCGGCCATAGGTACACCCATGTTCCCTCCCACACGAATCTCCTTTCCATCTCCCTTCCCATCCCACTCTTCTAGATGTCAAAGAGCTCCTGTTTGAGTTCCCTAAGTCATCTAGAAAATTCCTATTGGCTGTCTATCTTACATACAGTATGTCTGTATCCATGTTACTCTCTCCATGCATCTCACTGTCTCCCTCCTCCCCTCCCCACGTATCTATAGGCCTGTTATTTATGTCTGTTTCTCCATTGCTGCTCTGAAAATAAATTCATCAGATAACTGTAACTCATTTTTGTCTGCTGACCTCATATTTTGAAAAGTTGCTTATCTTAGTGGTAGTAATTCTAGACAGTTTTTAAAAAGCTAGTTAAAGATTTTCCATGCACTGATTATTTCCTCTATGAATAAAAACAGTTTTACTCCTCCCTTTTCACTTTGTATACTTCCAAGTATATTTTTAAAATCTTGCCTTAATGCCCTACTTAGGACTGCCAGTCCAGGGCCAATCAGAAGTGACGAGAGATCTTAGGGGGAAAGTCTTTAGCTTTTTAACTGTGAAGTGTGTTCTTGGTGACATTTATCAGGTTAGGGTCTCTCTCCTGTTTCCAGTTTCCAGAGAATTCTTAATCTGGGCAGATTACTGGAAAAGTGAAAATGTTAGTCGCTCAGTCATGTCCAACTCTTTGCTGCCACATGGACTGTAGCCCACCAGGCTACTCTGTCCATGGAATTCTCTAGGCAAGAATACTGGACTGGGTTACCAGGCGATTCTCCAGGGTATCTTCCCCACCCAGGGATTGAACCCAGCTCTCCTGCATTGCAGGTAGATTCCTTACCATCTGAGCCCGAGTAGAATGTTACATTCTGTTAAGTGCTTTTTCTGAATTATATTAGTATTCTCCTGCAGCTATAACAAATTACCACATGCTTGGCTTAGCACAAGACAGTTTTGTTATCTTACCATTCTGGAGATCAGAAGTGTGAAATGGGTTTTAACAGGGCCAAAGACAGTGTGTCCACAGTGTTCTGTTCCTCTGAGACTACTAGGAAAGAATCTGTCCCATGCCTTTCCTATGTAAGAGGCCACCTCTACTCCTTGGATCCTGCCCCTTTCTCCATGTTCAAAGGCAGCAGCCTAGCATCTTCCAGCTTCTCACCCCTCTGACCTCTGCTTCTGACATCGTATCTCCTACTCTTCAGTCTCATTTTCCTGCCACCCCTTATAAATAGGACCTTTGTGATTACATTGGTCCACCCAGATCATCCAGGATAATCTCCACACCTCAAGATCCTCAACTCCATTGTATTTTCTCGATGACTTCTTTGTTTTCCATTTCATTGCTATCTTTATTGTTTCTTTCTACTTCCTCTCAGATTAATTTTGACTTCTTTTGGTGGCATCTCAGTTTTGTAGTTCCTTGATGTTAGCCCTTTCCTCCTTCTAAATATAATCACGCAAAGAGCAAATTTCTCTCTAGCCAAGGCTTTAACTTAATCACACCAAAGTTGATATGTTGTGTTTACGTTTCCCTTTAGTTGATAATACTTTTAAATTTCTGTAGTGTCTCTTTGATGGTGTGTTATTTTGAAATCTTTGTTAAATTACAAAGTCCGGGGATACTCTAGAAATCTTCTTGCTATGAATTTCTTGATTTATTCCACTGTGCCCAGAGGACATCCTCTACATGACTTTAATCCTTCTTAATTGATGGCGTATTGTTCTCTAATCCTATGAGAGGCTCTTTCTTGGTGCATGTCCCACGTGCCTTTGAAGAGGATGTGTTTTCTGCTGCTATTGAGAGGAATGTGCTATAATTAGGTCTAAGTAGTTGAGAATGTTGTTAAAGTTCTCTTTATAACTGCTGGCCTTCTGCCTACTTACTATATAAAAATCTCAGAAACAATGTTTGAATGTTCCAAATGTTAAATGCATTTGTCTATCTAGATCTCCTTTAAGTTCAGTCTGTTTTCCCTTTATGTAATTTAAAGTTCAATTGTCCAGTGCATTGAGGACTGTTGCGTTTTCCTGAGTAATTAGCCCTTTCCCCCCCATTATTAAATATGCTTGTTTATCACTGATTAATACTCCTGATCCAACAATCGACCTTATCCTTTATCATACCTTCTCATTTTGTCTTACAATTTACCTTCACATATGGCCTATTTCTTCCAACCCTTTTCCATTTAACCTGCCTCTGTCTCTAAACTAACATGAGTTTCTATTTAACAACAAATTATGGAATCTTGCACCTATTCTATCTAGAAATCTCCACCTTTTCCTTGGAAAGCTCAGGGTGTTTACATATAGTTTAAGAAGAAATAGTATTGGCTTTAAATCCGTCATCTTATTTCAAGTCAATTTCTTTCCCTCTTTTCTTTCTTTCCTTCATGCCTCCTTTTCTTTCTTTCTCTTTCTTCTATATTTCCCTTCTTTCTTTCCATATTTCCTCAAGGTGTTCCTTTTTCCCTTTCACCCAATTCCCTTGCCATCTTCTGTACTGCTGATGTACTTCTCAGTATTCCATTTTAATGTACATATTATTACTTATTCCTTTTGTTTTATATGTAAGTGGTTCCTGTAGAGAATATACTATATGTATTTAAAGTTTGACTTTTCACTTTCAAAGAATAAGATTCTTTACCCCCACCAACACCTTTATTTTTATAATCCTGTCCATTTGCTTTTGTTTCCATACAATTCTTAAAACGTATATTATATCCCAGATAATGCATTGTTATTGCTCCTGGAAACATTCAGTTACCTCAATCTTTTAGAAACCATTCCCCTCCCAGTCCCCCACATATTTACCATTTGTGTAGATGTTTGCTCCTTTGTGTTGATCTGTGCTCATATTTGACGTGGTTTTCACTTATCCTAAATAAATGCACTCAGTATTTTCTATTGTGCAGGCCACTGCTGGAGAATTATGAAAGCTTTTTGTTCGCTTGCTCGTTTGAAGGACTGTTTTATCATTATTTCTTTACCTTTATTTTAAAATTAATGTTTGGTGGCATCATCATCTTCTGGACATCCAATTTTAGGAATTTCAGCACTTCTGAAGCTTCTTGTAACCACCACCACAATCAGTATACAGAACATTTCTGCAACCCCCAAGACGTCCCCAGAGCTATCCTTTTGCAGCCATGCTCTACTCCCACACTGAACCAAGGCACCGCCAATTTGCTGTCTGTGACAATACACATTTGTCTTTTCAAGACCATCCTACGTATCAAGCCATTTAAAAGTAACTTGAGGCTGGCTTCTATCACTCAGCATAATGTTACTGAGTTTCATCCACATTGTTGACTGTATCAATAGTTCTTTCTTTTCTAGGGCTGAATAGTATTCAGTAATATGAAAATGAGGACTTCCCTGGTGGCTCAGACGGTAAAGCAGTAAAGCGTCTGTCTACAATGCGGGAGACCTGGGTTCGATCCCTGGGTCGGGAAGATGCCCTGGAGAAGGAAATGGCAATCCACTCCAGTACTATTGCCTGGAAAATCCCATGGACAGAGGAGCCTGGTAGGCTACAGTCTGTGGGGTCGCAAAGAGTCAGATACGACTGAGAGACTTCACTTTCCTTTCCGAAACGAAAATGATGCACTTTGCCAAAGGACATTTGTTTGGGTTGTTGCTCTGTTTTGTTGATTATGAACACAGCTATTGCTATAACATTCCTGAACAGGTTTTTCTGTGAACTCACGTTAAACTTCCCTAGGGGAAATACTTTGGGGTGAAGTGGTTGGTCACGTGGCTAAGCATAAGTTTAACTTCATAAGAAGCAATAAATCTCTTTCCACAGTGCCTGTGCCACCCTGCATTCCCACCAGTAACCTGCGGCCAGTCAACTCGCTGCCCATCGTTAGCATCATTTGGTATTGTCTGATGTTTTCTTGTTTGTTTGTTTCTTTGCTTGCTTCTTTGTTCATTTTGCTTAGTTTTGTTGTGTTTTGGCAATTTTAAGATAGGACGACTGGTATTTCACCTCAGTTTTTAATTTGCATTTGCCTGAGAGCCTGGGAAGTTGAACATACGTTCGTTCCTGTGCTCAGTCGCCCCTATGTATTCTTTTCACTGAAGTATCTCTTCAACTATTTTTTCCACTATTTTCTTTCTGTTGACTTTTGACAGTTCTTTATATGTTCTGGATACAAGACCTTTGTTGGCTATGTAATTTTAAAATACATTCTCCCAGGCTGCGATTTGTCTTCTCAAACTCCTGACATTATCTTTCGCAGAGCAAGGGGGTATTTTTTGGGAGTCATAGCTAAAACACTGTTGCCAAACTCAAGGCTGAAGATTTTGTGTCATTTTCTTTTAAATGTCTTACAGTTCCATGCTCCTGGTTGATGTCTAAGATGCATTTTTAGTGGGTTTTAGGATAAGCTATGAGACTCTCTTTCAGATGGACATCCCATTCTTCACACACATATTCTGAAAAGACAATACTTTCTTCATTCAATCGCTTTTGCAACTTTGTCCAGAACGAATTGGCTATATTTGAAGAAGCTGGTTCTGGAGTCTTCTCTCTGATTTCTTTATCTGTGGGTCTGTTGCTTCACCATTGTCACACTGACTTTTCTTTACTGTAGTTTTATAAGGATTATTGTTATTATTATTATTATTATTTTGCTTGGAGACCCCTTTATAAGATTTTTTATTAATTTTTATTGGAGGATGGTTGTTTTACAATTTTTGTGTTAGAGTTTGCTGTATAGCAAAGGGAATCTGTCATATGTATATACATATCCCCTCTTGTTTTTGGATTTTCTTCACACTTATGCCACCAGAGAGAACTAAGTAGAGTTCCCTGTGTGATATAGTAGGTGCTCATTAGTTATCTGTCTTATGCAGTGTAGAGTACATGTGTTAACCCCAATCTTCCAATCGTCCCTTTGGATATCTATATGTTTGTTCTCTGCCTCTGCGTCTCTATTTCTGCTTTGTAAATAAGTTCATCTGGGTCATGTCTCTAGATTCCACATATAAGTGATAGTTTAAGATAATCTGTTTTTCTCTTTCTGACTTTCTTCACTCAGTATGACAGTCTCTAGGTCCATCCACGTCTCTGAGAGTGGCCCAGTTATGTTCATTTTCATGGCTGAGTAATACTTCACTGTATGTATGGATCACATCTTCTCTACCCATTCCTCTGTCGGTAGACATTTAGGTTGCTACTGTAAATATTGTGGCAACGAACACTGGGGTGGCATGTATCTTTCTGAATCATGGTTTTCTCGGGCGGTATATGCCCAGGAATGGGATTGCTGGGTCTCATAGTAGTTCTACTTTTACTTTTTAAGGAACATCCCTATTGTTCTCCATGTGGCTGCGCCAATTTACGTTCCCATCAACAGGGTAGGAGAGTGTCCTTTTCTCCCCAGCACTACAACGTTTATCATTGGTAGGTTTCTAGATGTTGGCCATTCTGACCAGTGTGAAGCGATACCTGATTGTTGTTTTGAAGGGCTTTCCTGGTGGCACAGTGGTAAAGAATCTGTCTGCCAATGCATGAGACAGGGATTTGACCCCTGGGTTGGGAAGCTCCCCTGGAGAAGGAACAGGCAGTGTACTGTGGCGTGCTTGCCTGGGAAATCCTGTGGATAGAGGATCCTGGTGGGCTACAGTCCATGGGGTCGCAGTGTTAGACATGACTGAGTGATTGAGCAACAACAGATATTTTGATAATGGTCATTCTGGTATGAGGTGATACACCCATTGTTGTTTTGATTTGCGTTTCTCTACTAATTAGTGAAGTTCAGCATCTCTTCCTGTGTTTGTTGACCATCTGTATGTCTTCTTTGGAGAAATGTTTGCTTAGGTATTTGGCCCATTTTTTGGATTGGGTTGTTTCTCTTTTTTTAATATTGAGCTGCACGAGCTGTTTGTATATTTTAAAGATGACTCCCTCGTCGGTTGCTACGTTTACACATATTTTCTCCCGTTCTGTGGGTTGTCTCTGTCTTGTTTATGGTTGCCTTTGCCTTTTGATTTAATTAGGTCCCATTTGTTCATTTTCGTTTTTGTTTTCATTACTCTAGGTGGTGGGTCATAAAAGACCTTCCTGTGGTATGTCAGAGAGTGTTCTGTCTATGTTTCCTTCTAAGAGTCTTTTTATAATTTACTTGGAAAAATATTTCTTTTGTGTTTTCACTGGCCACAGTTGTGGCATGTGGGAACTTAGCTGTGGAATGTGAGATCTAGTTCCCTTACCAGGGAACAAACCCTGGTCCACTCCAGTGGGAGCATGGAGTCTCAGCCCATGGACCGCTAGGGAAGTCCCTCCTCCAAGAGTTTATAGTGTCAGAGCTTACATTTAAGTCTTTAATCCATTTTGAGTTTATTTTTTGTGTATGGTTTTAGGAAGTGTTCTAATTTCTTTTTTAATTAATTAATCTTTTTTTGAAGGATGATTGCTTCACAGAATTTTGCTGTTTTCACATGTAGCTGTCCAGTTATCCGAGCACCACTTATTAAAGAGGCTGTCTTTTCTCCATTGTGTATTTTCACCTCTCTGTCATAGATTAGGTGACCATAGGTGCGTGGGTTTATCTCTGGGCTTTCTATCCTGTTCCATTGACCTTTATTTCTATTTAAGTGACAGTACCAGACTTGCTTGATAACTGTCACTTTGTAGTGTAGTCTGAAGTCAGGAAGGTTGATTCCTCTAGCTCTATTTTTCCTTTCTAAAGATTCTGTTGGCTATTTGGGGGTCTTTCATGTTTTTGTGCCAATGTAAAATTTTTTCTTCTAATCTGTGAAAAATATCATTGGTAATTTGATAGGGATTTCATTGAATCAGTAACTTGCTTTGGGTTATATGGTCATTTTCGCAATATTGATTCTTCCAGTCCAAGAATTTAGTGTGAGTTTGTGTGTGAGTGTGTGCGTGTGCGTGTATGAAAAAAAAGTGAAGTCGCTCAGTCACGTCTGACTCTTTGCGACCCCGTGGACTGTATCTTACCAGGCTTCTCTGTCCATGGCATTTTCCAGGCAAGAATACTGGAGTGGATTGCCATTTCCTTCTCCAGGAGATCTTCCCGACCCAGGGATTGAACTCAGGTCTCCCGCGTGGTAGGCAGACGCTTTATCGTCTGACTATATCACTCCATCTGATTGTGTCTTCTTTGACTTCTTTCATCAGTGTCTTATAGTTTTAATGAGCACAGGTCTTTTGACTTTTTTAGGCAGGTTTATTTCCTAGGTATCTTATTCTTTCTGTTGCAGTGGTAAATGAGATTGTATTCCTGATCTGTATTTCTCATCTTTCATTGTTAATGTGTAGGAATGCAAGCAATTTCTGTGTGGGTTAATACGTTTTAAATGAGATAATAATTTGACTCCTCCCATTTTATTCTTCCTTTCACAATGCTTGGGTTAGTTTAGTTTAGTTTCTTTTGCTTTTTTCATAAGCTTTAGAATCAACTTGTCTACACCTGCTAAACTTGCTGCCAGGGTTTTTATTAGACTTGCATTAAATCTATAGATAAGTTGAGGGGAGAACATTCATCTTTTCTGTGGTAAACATGATCCAATCCATGATCGTGGCGTATTCTTCTATTTACTTAGGCTACTTTCAATTTCTTTGTTTACTGTTTTGTGGTTTACGGCATGCAGATACTGTTTGTCATTTGTTAGATTCATGACACAGAATCGCCGGTATTTGTGAGTGGTACATGGTAGCACTCTCTTCCGTTTCATTTTCCAACACTTCTTCACTAGGATATAGAAGTGTGGTTGATTTTGTTCTAATCTTGTATCTTGCACTCTAGGTAAATTCACTGACTAGTTCTGGGAGATTGTGTTATATCTGTGTCGTTTCAACAGAGATAATCAGCTTGTGAATTGGAACAATGTTAATTTAGTCTGCTGATTTGTGCCACAGCATGGATGATTTTCCAAAGCGTTGAGGCAGAGGGGGAAGCAGGCAGACCGAGAAGATTACATGTTGCACACTGATGTGTATTACAGGCTCTAGTGAAGAGCATTCTAACCTATAAGCGAAATAGAAAGGAGATCAGCGGTTGCCTAAGGCTGCACGTGGATGGTAGGGATTCACTGGGAGGGAGCAGAAGGGAACTTAATGAGGTGATGGAAATGTTCTCTTTCTTGATTGAGGTGCTAGTTACATGGTAGACTTATCAAAGGCCTTGGACCTGTACAATTAAATGGACACATTTTTTGCTGGACAATGAAATCCCAGGACAACTGATGAAGGGAATCTTTGAGTATTAGTTTAATTTGGAGGAATTCGGGTTGCAAAAAAGCAACATCCAAACCGTGGACCTCTGATAATGAAAATCTTCAGGGCTTTATCAGTCACGCAATGTTCTCTTTGTGGGCAGCAAGCAGGGGACTCTCGCCAGGCTCTGCAGTCTTCCGAAACCGCCCACACACAGAAGAGCACAGTGTACTTTGGGCAAGAATGTGAAGCTACAGCTGAGGTTGGACACCATTTCCTGGGAAACACCCTTCTGCACTGATTCTTGCCCTTGCTGCCCTCGTCCCTCCTGCAGTCCGAACCTTGGGCCTGGGGTCCATTTCCTCCCCCGTGTAGGGGAAAGAAGGAAGAGGAGATTTGCCAGGGTGGCCTGATTCTAAGACTCATCCTCTGCCTCCCCACTCTGGGTGCCAGGACACTGCAGTGTCTTGAGAGCTTCAGAGAGAAGCTAATTTGTAGATGTTGCCTTCCTGAAAGGTACATGATTGTCAGGATCTCAGCTCGCTCAAATTCCTGGCTAAAAGCGGTGCGCTGCTCATAGTGAAGCTTCATCTTCCAATGTCTTCCTTCCTTGCTTTCAGAAGGCTCACTTTCACCTAGAGCTGATCTCTCATGCCTCCTCCATCCAGGTGGCCTCAAGTAGCCTCAAGCTTTCAGTTGAGTTCAGCTCAGGCACTCACTCGTGTCCGACTCTTTGAGACCCCATGGACTGCAGCACACCAGGCCTCCCTGTCTATTACCAACTTCCGGAGTTTTACTCAAACTCATGTCCATTGAGTGGACATGATGGTGATGGTGTCCATTCACCCATCTCATCCTCCATCGTCCCCTTCTCCTCCTGCTTTCACTCTTTCCCAGCATCGGAGTCTTTTCAAATGAGTCAGCTCCTCACATCAGGTGGCCAAATGATTGGCGTTTCAGCTTCAGCATTAGTCCTTCCAATGAATATTCAGGACTGATTTCCTTTAGGATGGACTGGTTGGATCTCCTTGCAGCGCAAGGGACTCTCAAGAGTCTTCTCCAAAACCACAGTTCAAAAGCATCATTTCTCTTGAGCTCAGCTTTCTTTATAGTCCAACTCTCACACCCAAACATGACTACTGGAAAAAACCATAGCCTTGACTACACGGACCTTTGTTGGCAAAGTAATCTCTCTGCTTTTAACACACCGTCTCTGGGTTGGTCATAATTTCTCTTCCAAGGAGTAAGCATCTTTTGAATTAATGGCTGC